>NC_056002.1:12932366-13232366 GCF_018446385.1 Zingiber officinale
TCGACCACCGACGATAAATATCAAGAGACGAGCAAAGGATGGTTAATCGGAATTAAAGAGGCAAACAAGTTTGCGCGTTGAGCGGTTGATCAAGCGCGTAATGAGACATTAAAGATAATTCGCTTGTCTGGCATAGCGAGGTGCCGAGCGGAATGGTTATAAAGAATACTTAGTAAGTTCTTGCCACAATAAAAGGTGAAAGGAACAGAAGATCATCTACTACGCAAGCTAAAAAAGTCATTACAGAGATAGTCCGGGCCGAACGGCTGGAATACAAAAAAGTTTATAAAAACGCTCCTCAGACATCAAAATCAAAGAGAGCGTCGGGGATGGTGTCCATCACGCTCGCTATATCTTCTTCGGGGATGGTCAACTCGGCAGACGGTGACCTTTGTTCTTCAGATATCCCACCGCCTTGATCGCCTCCTCGAACGTGAGGGATATCTTGTCGATACTCCGAAGTCCTCCGAACAAAGGAACGCTTTCCTCACCTCGTCAGCGGGCCGACTCCCCTCCCGGTATTCCTTGAGCGCATGGGC
The DNA here is from genome assembly GCF_018446385.1 of Zingiber officinale. Lineage (NCBI taxonomy): Eukaryota > Viridiplantae > Streptophyta > Magnoliopsida > Zingiberales > Zingiberaceae > Zingiber > Zingiber officinale. The sequence continues at coordinate 12,932,906 of NC_056002.1, forward strand.
GCATCGCTGTGGCTTGAGCGCCAAATCTCCGTCGAATCTTTGAGATCCGGCGGCCCTCCTTCTCGGCGCCAGTAGGCGTCCAAGTCTTTGATGCGTTGTTCCAACCCCCTGATCTCCACCTTCATACGGTCCATATCATTGATGGCCTGTTGCTTCCGAGTGGTCGCCGTTTTGAGCTCCTTCTCTCGTTGCTTGATCATCGTTTCGAGCCGAACGACTTTGCTCGCCAAATCGTTAGCCCTTTTCCGTTCGGCGTCCAGCGATTTTTTGGCCTTCGCCAGAGCGGCAGCCGACTGCCCGTTACCCCCAACGGTTTTTTGTTTTTTCAACTCGTCCTCCAGCTCGGCCAATCGATTGCTAATAGCGATCTGCTCCACCCAGTTCTACCAACAAATGTCCACAGGTCAGAAACCTAATTCGAATATGCAAATAAAGAAAAGGAGAGCATACCCCGGTGGCCTGTTGAAGGTTGCTATCGCCGAGCTGCCCGGGAGTCATCGTGGCTATGTGACGTCGAGCATCTATCAAAGCTTGGGCAAGAGGGCCCGTCAGAGTAATCTGCTGCTCGGGGACCACTGGCCGATCAGCAGCAGCCATGTACGCCTCTGAGGGGAGGCGCAGAACGATCTTTATCAAGTTTTGGCCGCTCGGCTCGCTCTGAGGAGGGAAGCTCACCCATACGCCTGATACGGCGCAAAGTTCTGGAAGGGCTGGACGGCGGCACCTCCGAGCTAGCCCTCGGAGAGCCCTGAGGAGTTGGGGTACTCTCGAGCGAAACCGTCCCGGATAGCACCGGTGCGCCCGCGCTCCGCTCGGGCAGTGGCTCATCAAGGTTAGCGCTCCGCTCGGGCAGTGGCTCATCAAGGTTAGAGGCAGGGGCAGAGGCAGAGGCAGAGGCAGATTCTGGTCTTCGGCGCTTCCGAGTGCGTAGCGGCACATCATCGGCCAAACGGCCCCCTACCTCAGCCTCGGGAGGAGGTTCCAGGTCACCCGCGGCCTCATTGTGAAAGGCAGGGACATCTGAGGCTTCGGGGATAGTTGGTGCCCCCTCACTTTCTCCACCGGTCGGATCGGATGGAGCAAGGCCCCGCTCGGCGGCCTCCTTGTTCGTCACCTCCTCAATCTGAGCAGCTTTCAGTTTGAGCTTCTCGGTAGCCTTGGCACGCCACATGACTTCCGCTGCAGAAACAAAAAATAAATCAGTTAGAACAAAACAAATGAGAAGACAAGGAAACTTACTCATGCTGTAGGGCAGATCGGCGGGGATAGAAGACAAGCCGAATATATGCATTACTCCCGGAAGGAGCATCTCGTCAATATGATAGCGCTGACCGACTAGCCGCTCGGCTGCATGGAGATAGTCCGCGTCACCTCTAAACTTGCCGAGCTCCGGTTGCGCGGGCATAGCCGTCTGCCACTTGGTGCGAAAAGTCGGCCGCTCGGGAAAACGTATATAGAAAAAATGCTCCTTCCAATGTTTGTTGGAGCTCGGCATATGATCAAAAAGCACGAAGCCTATCCTAGACTGGAAAACAAAGGTACCCCACTCGGCTTGCTTGGGATAGTAAAAGTAGTGGAATATTTTTGGGTCCAAGGGGATGTTGTTCAGCTTAAACAAAACTATCACTCCGCTCAGCAGCCTAATAGAGTTGGGAACTACCTGGCCGAGCGGAATGCGGAAATAGTTGCAGACTTCTAAGAAAAATTTGTGAGGTGGAAAACGCAGTCCGGCCAGAAATTGGTCTCGGAAGAAAAGCACTGTGCCGGACGGCGGTTCATGAGGCCGAGCGGCTGGTGTGGCTAACACTATTTGGTGGTCGGTCGGCAGGTCATAAGTCCGGACGAGGCGCAAGGCGTCTTCCTCATCAAAACGGCTCTCCATGGTCGTGTACCATAGACCTGGAGCGCCGCCAGTCGACTGTGAAGTGCTAGTCATGGTCAAGGGACGAGAATATAGGATGTCGAGGGAAGGGGTGAGCAAAGAATGGAGCAGAAGCCGATTGAAGGAAACAGGTAACAAAAAGAAGAAAGCGCTGGGAACAAGAGAAAAGGCCTTACAAACAAAGAAGATGATCGACGAAGGGCCGAGGTTTGCCGAAGAGTTGAGGGGCGAGAGTGCCGGAGGAGAATGAAGCAGCGAGGCGGCGGCGGAAGCGGAGCCGCAGGCTTTATATTGCCGCCCGGAAGCAACCTCCACCGTCCGATCCAGGTCGTCGATATCGAGGTTGTCATCGGATCGTCCGTTTCAAACGGCGGCTGTCCCATCGGAAGTGACATAACCGCCATACTCTGACAAATGCACGGTCGCCACGTGTTTGCCGGTTACTAGCCGCATTTAATGAGCTCCCCTTACCGTGCGCAGAGCACGTGATGGGTAGTGTGGGAGAACAACGGACATCGATTCCCAGAAAATACAAGGCATGGACAAAGTGTCGCCGGACAGACAGATATCGCCGCACGGAGGAGCATCTTTATGCCTGGCCGAGCGGCCTAAGCCAATGATCATTGTTCGACAGATCGGCAGTCCAGTCAATCGGACTTTGCCTCCTTCGACTAGACTCGAGAGGAAGGCAAGTGATCCGGCGGTAAAAATCCGGAACCCCATAAGGAGTCAACGCTGAGGGGAGGTCAAAGGGTCCAGTGGCTCGCCGGAAAAGGGCGAGCCGACCGGACTCAGAAGAAAGGGAAATCTGGTAGTAAAAGGCACCCTGGTAGGGACCAGGGGTCCGACGCTCAAATAAAGCAGTGCGTAATAACCGAGCGGAAGGAGGTGCCGCCCGGACGGCGCAAAGAATCAAGGCCGTCCGGACGACGTTCATCGCCCGCTCGGCGGGCCAGGTACCCCAGTCAGACGGTGGGTAAAAGACGGGGACATCTTCTGACAGCCGTCAAGTCGTATGGCTGTGCCATACTTCTAGTCTGACAACGGGTGGTCCTGCCGTCCCATCAAAGAACATGCTCGGAATGTGGCAGCATGGTGTCAGGTAAGCTCTCTGACAAGTGCATACCGTGGTATGGGTTACTGACACGTACGCACCTCGGTGGGCGTGCATCAGTTCCTTCTCCGTCTTATATAAATAGGCTATTACTTCGCTGAAGGTACGCAGAATACGAATTTGGCAGCCACTTTCTCCACCACTTACCTGACTTGAGCGTCGGAGGACCGTCGCCGGGACACCCCTCCCGGCTCGGTTTTGTTGCAGGTTCGCCGGAGCACTTGAGGATCCAGCAGAGAGCGCCGCGTGCCCAGCGTCCACTGACTCTTGATTCGGACAGGATCACTATCCTTTGGAGCTTTAAAACCTTCCACTAGAGCAAACCATTGCTCTATCTCCATCATGAAGAAGTTTTCGATTCTTGGAAATCAAGAATCGAAGCTTGTCATTGTGAATGATGGAGGCGCCCTTGTGTCGAATTCGAGTCAGTCTTAGAATTCCATCTTGAAGCTGAGCCTTTGATGATGTATTTAACTTAATGAAATTTGGGCTTCAACTTCTTCTTCCTCTAGCTAGTTTCCCTTCCGGCAATGATTCCGATGAAGAGCAACGTGGCTTTGATACCACTTATTGGGTCACTTTAGAAGCTAGGGGGTGATTAGCTTCATTCGCTTGATTGATGAGTTGTTGCAGCGGAAAACACTTAAGCAAACGCTAATGCCAAGATTTACTTGGTATCCACCTCAAACAAAGTGACTAATCCAAGGATCTGGCCCTCTCTCATACATCCACTATAAAACACTCCGGAGGCAGAGAAATCTCGTACAAGCTCTCAATATAGAAATACAAGATGAAGAATAAAAGAAGCTAATACAATACGAAATCTTACAAGATTTACAACATGAAACCCTAGCTTCTTCTTCTTCTTGCTTAGGAACACCTCTTGACCTTGGAAGTGCAGCAGTACTTGTCTCCAAGAAGCCTCAAGAACTAGCGGTGATGATCTGAGCTCGGGTGAGAAGAATGGAGAGGAAGATTGTGGTGAATAGCGCACATGAACATTTTTCTACCTGCATAATGTTTATATTTTCAAGCGTAATCAATTACCCTAGTCAATTACACATTCCTAATCGACTAGCCTAATTGATTAAACATGTTTCTGTTTGATGTGAACGTCCTATAAGCGATTAAGCAACCTTGCTTAATCGCTTACCAAGGCTTCTGTGCATTCGTGAATTTCTAGCTTGATAAATCGCCTAAACTATGCCTAATCGATTACCCTAATCGATTAGGCACCTCTCTATGCACTCACGTCAAACGGCTTAATCGATTACCTTAATCGATTAAGCATGCCTTAATTGATTACGACCCTTTCTATTTTCAAACAAAGTTCCTTAAGCGAGTAAGAAAAATGCTTAATCGCTTAATACACGGTGTAATTGATTAACCTAATCGATTACCAAATCCTAACTTCCAAACTTAAGTCTAGGGTTCCTTGCCCAACATCCAATCAACCGTTACCTATCGGGACTTCACATTGCCTAGCATCTGTTCAACTTTGACCTGCTAGGACTTTGTCACCAAGTGTCTGATCAATCCTTTGACCCACTTGGACTTTTCTCCTTATGCTAAGTGTCCGGTCAACCATGACCCACTCGAACTTAACATCTCGTGCCAAGTGTCTGATTAGCCTTAACCCACTTGAACTTCCCAACACCAGGTCTCTGATCAACTTTGACTCACCTAGATTTTCACATGTCTGGCTTCACTCACCAGGACTTTTCCCACTGCCTAGCTTCACTCACTAGAGTTTTCACTTGACTTCACTCACAATGATTTCCTTCTGCCTAGCTTTAGTCACTAGGGTTTTCATTTGGCTTCACTCATCAGGATTTTCTCACCAAGTACCTGGTCAACCTGACCCACTTGGATTTTCATCTTCTGTCAACTTTCCAGTTGGACTTGCCTTTGTCTAACCTTTAGTTAGGACTTTCTAGTCAAGTATCCGGTCAACCTTGACCTACATGACTCTTCTTACATTAAACTGGTCAACCTTGACCAACTTTCCCAAATAGACAATTACACCTGTAATCTCCATATATTGTCAAACATCAAAACTCAAGCTTGAGCCAACTCAAGTTCAGTCATATCGATCAACCTTAACCTAAGGAAATTACACCAACACAAAGCACACAAGCTTATCACGCTTCGTTTATTTTATTTTATTCTATGTTATTCAATCGATTGATGAATTGATTAAGTACATGAATCACTATGCCATGAAATCACTATGCCGTGAAATTAATCGATTTAAATTTTCTTTTCAATCGATTCAAATGAATGAATCGATTGAGTAATTGATTAATACATAAAAAAATTACTGTGCCGTCAAAAAGCACAGTTCATCTTCCCCGTTTTTATTATTATTTTCTTGTGTTCCTTTTCCCGTAACAAATTGCAAATACGGTGGTTGGCCGATTGTCGACCTTTCTAACACGATCATCTACGTTAGCCGGCCAAGGAAGTCGGTCGCTCACTACAAAAAAAATTGAGATTTTACTACACTTAAAAGACATTATTTTTTATAAAAAAAATGTTGTCTTTTTTTTTACAACACTTTTAGTGAAAAATGTGTCTTTGAATATTTTATTTTAACTAAAGACAATAATTTATAAAAAACGTTGTCTATGAGTAATTTTTTTAGAGCTACGACAATACATTTTTGAAAATCATTTTCTTTGATCAATTTGTAAAAACAACAATTTTTTTTCTTTGATAATTTTTTTCTCTTTGCCGTATTTTTTCCATCAGCATTTTTCTTTCCCCGATGCCGAAATTTTTACGCCAACCCTAAAATGCCTTCCCTTTCTGAACTCCTCTCTACGAATCTCTCCTTCGAACTCCTCTCCGTCCAACCCCTCTGGAACCATCTGTTTGGATGGAGTGAGGGAAGGTTCATTAACGGAAGGGGAAGTGAGAGGAAGTAAAGTATTTAATTTCTCTTTGTTTGGGAGGGAGGGAAGGTTCATTAATTTAACATGTGTTACTTTGTTTGGGAGGAAAGGGAAGAGAATGAAGGTTAAATAGATAAATTTACAAAAATACCCTTACTTTTTAAATTAGAAAATTTTCATAATATTAATATTTATTTTATAAAAATAAATTAGATATTTTTAATAATAAAATTAATTTTTTATATTATCATTTAAATTAGCTATTTTTTAATAAAAAATTAATTTTTTATACTATTTATAATAAAACAATAAATTACCAATAATCAAGTAATTAAATGAGAATTAATGAAAATAATGATTTTAGAAATCTTAAATAAAAAAAATTGAAAGATAACGCTGATAAGAAAATTTCTATTCTTTAAAAACTTATTAAATTTTAATGAAAAAATTAAAAAAAATAGATATCCTCTTAAATTTTGATGATAAAAATAATTTCTCCCTTCAATTCAGTTAGAAGACGTGTTGGTTCCCCTCCTCTAATAATTAGGCAACAAGCGAGCTGTGAAGAAGGCGAAAAAATTGAACTCCGATGACATAGTAAAATTAGAAATTGAAACATTTTTTACACTATTAAGAACATGGATAAAATTGAAATAAAAATTATTTTATTTTCCCTTCCCCTTCCTTACACCCCAATTCAGAGTGTAAGAAAATCTCTCTTCCCATGGAAAACAAAGTTAAAGCTTACCCTTCCTTATCTTTCCTTTCCTTTCCTTTGCTCACTCCTTCGAAAACAAAGTTTCTCTTCCTCTTATTTTCCCTTCCTTCCCCTTCTCTCACCTCCTCCCAAACAGACCATTCGACTAACCCCTCTCCGATGAATCCCTCTCTTCCAAACACCTTCAAACAATGAGATTTTTTTAGGACTAGTCGCACCTTGCCTTGAAAGCCTTCACTGTCGCCCGAAGCGAGCAGTGGTACCACGTCGATCTCAACCTCTACGCGTCTCCACCTTGTCCAGGTGTGGATCACCACATGAGATCGATACCCTAGTTGCCGATCTAATGGAGGAGGAGGGATGGCTCTCCGCGGAGATCGCCAAGAGGGTTCCCTAGCTCGTTAGGGCTCTGATGGTCGATCAGCGGCGAGGAGGAGAGCCAATAGGCGAGCCGATCGGCGGCGTAGAAGGTCAAGATTGGATTTTACTTCACCATGTGGTGGGCGTTGAACGTGGTGTTCAACATCTACAATAAGATGGTTCTCAACGCCTTCCCCTACCCTTGGTTGACCTCCACACTCTCCCTCGCTGCCGGCTAGCTCCCTCATGTTTTAGGTCAAGTTAGATTTAACCTCTTCAAAGCACACAACATTGAAACAACAAAAAAGATTCGTGCCAATGCAAATGTCCGTTACGCATGGCTTGCTTCCTCTAAGGATGCGGTGGACGAGATGATGTTTCATGGGGTTCTGAAGCAACCTGTGCAGAAACGACTTTATGGAAATGGGCTTCATCTTGCCCTTGCAAATTGCTCTGATATCTGGTAATGCTTCAAATGTGACTACGTTCTTCATGTATCTTTATCTTGAGGATTAACACTATTTTCTCTTTGTAAAAGTTGTCAAGTGTTTCTTAGTGTATCACCAAGTGCTTCCTCTATTTAGATTTTTTTCTTTAATAATAGCCCATTATGAACAATAGCTCACTTGTGTATGCTGTCTACTGTGCTAGTTATGTTGATGCCAATGAAAATGGTGCTATCCATCTTATGTTGTTCCGCATAATTATGGGGAACGTGGAACTCATTCATCTTGGATCTGAACAATCTCTTTTCACTAATGATAATTTTGACACTCCATAGATAATCTTCACAAGCCAAAGCATTATATCATATGAGATACTAATATGAATACCCGTATCTATGCAGAATATATAGTGACATTTAAAATGACCGACAAACTTAAAGGTATTCACATAACTAGTAAATGATTGTAACATATGTTTCCTTGATCTTCTTTTGGTGAACCTGTAATGTTTCATTGGTAATGTGATTTCAGCATTTTTGAATTGGAAAGGAAGTGAATCTCATGCTTTCCAGAATTCTAGTTCATCCGACTGCTTATTACAGGTACCTCTCAATGATTATGTAGGATGTTTAGTAGACATATTGTTATATTGTTGTGACACCCATCGATTATACATTGTTCATACTTTACAGACACTGCACAGGCTGCACAAGAAATTTGCTTTTGTTTTTGTTAATCGTTGACTTTCACATGATACTTCGACATATTAAATTTGTATATGTAATAGAATTTAGGATAATAGATGCATACTAATTGTTACTTTTTTTTTTTTGTAAAATCCATCATAATGTGATAATTGATACTTGTCTTCTTTTAATTGTTGAGGTGCATGCAACAACCTTTATCTATTGTATTCTATATGATCTCAAATTTTAAGTACAATATGATAGATGTTTTTTATCTAATAAGTAGGAGCTAGGAGAATTAATTAATTAATTATTCTTTATTGATCAATTTGGGACATGCCAAGCTTGAGGCTTGAATCTCAAGCATCTCTCGAGCTTAAAATTATGCATATAATCTGTCTATCAATATGATGCAATGTATTTATCCTAATAAGAATTTCTTTTTTTGCCTTTGTTAATGCTTATGCTTTTATTTGTGCTCTAAATTAGTTTTATAACTTTCCCAAACTTAATTGTCTTGATCGGCTACTACAAGAGACACAGTTGGACATTAGTTACTTGAATAGGAAAACTGAAAATATTCATTCTTTAGAAAATGACCAACCTGTAGATTATTATTAATTTTTGGATTTCTATGGAACTAAGTGTCACCTTTATGGACCAATATATTTGTGGTTTCTTTTCACTGGTCCCTAGGTTACTACTGGCACACAGCTAAATATATAAACCTCCCTTCTTGATTCCTATTTTACTAAAATTTGTTTGATCTCATACTTGGTTGCTTGCTACTTATCTTTAATGATCTTGTTGAACCAAAAATATCTTTGCAGCTGTGAATTCCACACAAGACAACACAAAATCTTTGTAGGGAAGAAATGTGAAGTGCAATGAATAGTCAGTTGAAGGTGCTTCTCTAGCTTTTACCGTTCACATAATTTTTGAATAGCCTATAAGATACTAGTGACAATTATGTCATTTCTTCTTTCCTTATTAATGCTCTTTAGATGTTGAGATTGTGGAAATTTCATATGTCATTTGCTTATTCATGTTGTCTTTCATTAGATGTTGAGATTGTGGAAATTTCACGTCCCGTGCCTTTTCAGATATTTTGAAGGTGAATGGAGGTATTCAGAAACTCCAGTTAAATAGCTTGGGTATGAATGATTACAGGAGCAACAATTATATGCTATATGACACTACATCTGAACCCCAAGTGTGTGACTGGGAAGTACTTTGGCGAATAACTATCAAGAAGACTTTGGTATTTAAGCGAGAAAATGGTTAAAGCCAATGAGTAAAGAACATTCAAGTCAAAAGGATAAGTAGCATCTATCAAGATCCTTTAAGTTCATACAATAAGATGTAGTCGAGAAGAGTAGTTTTGAGTTCTTCTAATTAAAATTTCTTTATATGCGAGAAATTATGTTTATTATAGAAGTGTAAGGATAATAATTTATATATTTATTTTGGTTGTTTATCTAATAATATGTTGTTGATTAAAATAAATTCGTTTTCATTCATCTTTTATTTATTTTTAGTATTAAAAGACAACAGTTTAAAACCTCTTATCTTTGTTAAAAATGACAATGCTTTTTATGCATTGTCGAACGGTTGTCTTTGCTAAAAAAAGACTATTTTTTATGTGTTGTCCTTAAAAAATATAATATTTTTTATGCATTGTCCTTAAAAAAGATAACGTTTTTACAAAAGCGTTGTCTTTGCTACAAACGATAACGTTTTTAAAGCATTGTCTTTGAGTAAACTTTTAACAATAGTGCTTTTAACAACGTTTTTTCAACCACATAGACAACGTTTTTAAAACATTGTCTATCAACTTTTTTTTAGTGGCTCCCCAACGTTAATCATAGATTGCGAATTCGTTCAGCGATGACAAATCACGATTTCCAGGGTTTTTTTTTATTCTTTTACAACTAGATAGGTCTAATACTATTGTTGTAAGTTTGTAAAGCACGAAACAAATTCTATAAAGAAACTGTAAACACTTACGGTGATCTCCCGAGACGATCTTAAAGACGATGAGCCAAATCTCTTCAAGTTCTTCTTGCTTGTTGTTGAAAGAACAAACACAGATCAAAAAGTTCTTTGCAAGATCACAAACCAAATCCCGAAGGGATGTTTTCCTTTGCTCCTTTGCCCACCATCGCCTCTTAGCACACCTCTCGATTGTTCTTAGATGCATAAATATATAAGAAGAAAGTATCGATTTGTAACCGATACTTCTCCTGAGACGATCTTAAAGACGATGAGCCAAATCTCTTCAAGTTCTTCTTGCTTGTTGTCGGAAGAGCAAACACAGATCAAAAAGTTCTTTGCAAGATCACAAACCAAATCTCGAAGGGATGTTTTCCTTTGCTCCTTTGTCCACCATCGCCTCTTAGCACACCTCTCTATTGTTCTTGGACGCATAAATATATAAGAAGAAAGTATCAATTTGTAACTGATACTTTGATGACTCTTAATTGAAATCAATGTCGAAGGAGATGACCAATTATCTTCTCGATGTTTAACGTTGCAAATCTTTTGTAACATCTGCAACGCCCAACAAAAAAATACTGAAAATAAAGAGAAAATCCAACAAAAAAATATTGAAAATAAAGAGAAAATCGTCGATCTTTAAAAAAAAAAAAAAATCAGAATAGAAGATTTTCTCTCAAATACTTATTTACATAGATCATAAGATTTAAAAAAATTATAATATTTAGATTCTTATCTTTAAAAAAAATAATTCATAACATAAATACGACACTTATATTCTAACACATAAAAATTAGAAATATCAAAAATATCATAAAATGATAATTATCAAAAAAATATTAAAGAATATATTTAAAGGTTTTGAAAAATATTTAAATAATATTTTTTAGTCCGAAATTTGATGATTACTTTTGTTTTTATAACAAATATAAATATTTAAATTTTATATGCATGAGTACAGCTAGAACCTGATGAATTAAAAAAATATGATCAATTAAAAATTAAGTTGTCCATGTTAATTTCTATCACTTTGTCAAAGATTCAAAGGTAGCGGGTGAGATGGACAAGTCAATCATGTCTAATGGTCTTGTCAGATTGATTGTATTAAACTTGATAAATAGAAATTGAACAAAACAATGCACTCAAGATTATGAAATTTTCAAAAGACTCAATGACTTTTAAAATTTTCAAAGACACCTTCTGTTTGATGTATTATCTTTCCCACCAATTACTGTAGTATTATATTAAAAAAAATAATATCATTGTGGTAATTGCATTCAAAGTTCAAATTAATATTGCATAAGGCGTTTATTTTGAATACTAACACCACACACCACGATAGTTGGTGGGAGATGATAAAAAGAAAATAAGTGTACCCTTTGGTGAAATCCAAAAGTTTTGTTTTTTTTTTGAGAATTTCATAATTTCAAATGAAAATTGATTTAAGAGAGAAAATTTTTAAGGAAAAATTTAAGTATAGATATATAAAATGATGAATCCATAAAATTAAAAATGATGAATCATAAATTTATGTATCAAGATTTTTTTTTACGTATTATTACTTATTCCAAATATATCCTTTGATAAATAAATTTGGATTGGATCAGATTGGATCGAAACAAAGATATTTAAAAAAAAATTCAATATTCAAAATTCTAAATCTGAACTCAAATTTGGATAACCAATTAAACTTACCAATTAAATTAGATTTTTAAATTATTTTTCAATAATTTATTATTTTTATCTTAATACTTTATTATTATCATACTAATTATTATATACATCTTAATTTTAAAAATAAAATTTAATTTAATAAAAAAAATCTCTAAATCTTAAATTTAAATCTATCCAGATCAACCTAAATTCAATCCGATTATAATACAATTCAAAAATCTTGAATTGAATCTAAACCCAAAAATCCTCAAGCTAATATGATATTTTTTAAATCAACTTTAATCAAATTGACTGATTGAATTATTGTTGACACCTACTTTCGTCTAACTTGAAGTGTGTTGCAAGCACTAGTCCTTTTCCTTGTCTGGCCTCTTGCCCCATTCCAAAAGACACTAAATCCCCCTGAAAATACAAATGACTACTCACACACAAAAAAAGGCATTATTCATATGATGCCTCACCATATGCTCTCCTTGTTTCCAACAGACAAGATCACTAAAAGATTTCTCCATCTTCTACAGATAATCTTTTCTATGCCCTCTTCCACATTCAATCCTCTATTCTATCTACACATGCTCAAAAGCATTCTATGATCTCATTTCGTCGGGCACGTTGCTTCGGTGATATTTTTTATTTCTTTTTTATCTTTATGCTAAGAAATGGAAGGTCAGATGTAAGATTATTTTCTAGTTAAAGTAAGAATGAGAGATATGTTGGGAAGATATGTTCTCCGAGGGATCCGGGTTCAAAGTGGAAGTTGCTCCTCCAGACACGATGCAGTTGTAAGACGTTAGATAGATTCAGAGTGTAAGAGCCCCGAGGTAGTTTTGATATGGTCAACAAAGTTCAGTTAGATCATGTTGTGTTTGATCCTTGTGTCTAAGTGTGTAGGAATACAAAAAGTTGAGTGAAAGACGCAACTAGCGAGAAGGACGACACGGGAGAGAGCCTACGAGCTCGGTGCATTCGAGGAACGAGATGTTGAGAAAGAGTACACCGAAGGACGAGAAGAACGTGTGTGACGTTTGAGGGACGAGAAGCTGGGGAGAAAGTCTGCTCGAGGAGAAGGTCGGAAGATGGGTCCGGGTGAGCCCTAATGTTGTCCATTTTGCATATCATTAGGCACTTCAAATTAATAAAGATTGGAAACTATTAAAACTCAAGAAAAGAGATGTAGTAAGAAGTCTCATGTAACACCCCACCCTCCTCACTACTAGTTTGTGAGGGCGAGGCGCTACTAGACTACTAACTTTACTTAACTATCCTTGTTCACATGTTGATAGTAATTCCTAAAACTCTCGGAGAACTCAAAACATACAATTAACTAGCAGCGGAAGATTAAATGACTAATCTAATACATTCTTAATAAATGACAATCTTAATAAATTTTTATGCTAAATCCCAAGGCTTCTATAGTCCAGGCATCACACATCATCGAACACCTTCTTGTCGCCTTCCTTTGCTAAAACTTTTCCTTTCCTGTATCTGCAGTAAGAGGAAATGCAAACTATAAGCGAATGCTTAGTAAGCGCTATCTAACTCACAAAACTCGAATATGCATGTAAATATACTGAAATCCAAGAACTGAAAGCTCTAAAGAAAAAACTACACATGCTCATCTAATAGCAAAAGAACAATGCATACTGGAATGCTAAACATGTAAAGTAAATCTAAACAAACACGCAAGCATAAAAGAGAACTAAACTTGTTGGATTTTAAACTTATGTGAAGCTTGTTTTACTTGTTTAAAAACTTATACTTTAATACTTCAAAATAATAATCAACTTTCTTCTTTGGCCCGACAACTGTACTTGTTATGCGCGCATCCCTAACTAGCCCCGAGATAGCTGGTCCCGAATCTAGTAGGGTTTACTAGGTTATCTAAACCTAGGGACGACTATGGGAACCCAACCCAAGGACAACTGAGAGTCCAGCACAGTGCCACTTATAAAAGTAAAATACTTGTTATCTTTTAATACTTCTAATATATAATGCCTCGGCATTTTAATAAGCACCTTGTGTGCCAAAATCCCTAAAGTCTTGACTTTGGGATCTACTTAAGGCCTTGGCCTTTTTTTTTTTATCTTTCTTATACTTGTTAATACCTCTAATAAAAGACTGCTTCTTTTAAAAACTGAAATGTTTAAACAAATTCTAACTTTGAAATGCATAAACAAAAATCTGCATACTATGCTAATCAAAATTCTGCATACTATGCTAATCAAGATTCTGCATTCTATGCCACACTATTTCTGCATACTATGCAAACATAAATTTTGCACTATAATACTGATCCAGTGATAAGGACGGGGGATCCTCGTTGGCGGAAGGTCAACGGCACGTGGAGGTCAAAGGTCAAGAGATTCAACCCTGAGACTGGCCGACCGGACGAAGTGGGCCGACCGTTCGGGCTATGCAGGCCGACAGGCCGTGAATCCCCTGAACCAAATGAAGACAACCCGACTGGGGGTCGGGTTTCAGATACTCAGGCAAAAAGGTTTTAAGGCCGAGCGGGATGTCCGTTCGGATGGGGCACCAGGTAACAGAGGCAGGAGCAATCTCATCCGAGCATACGACCGGGAGTTATCCCGGTCGGACCGATACCTATAACCGACGACAGCCAGGGAACGCAAGGGGACAAAGGAGACAGAGGATAACATCACTAGCCACGCCGCCCCCTTCTCCTCTTCTTCTCTCGGCGCCAACCACAAGCACACCTAGGGTTCCGTCCCTAGGGCCATAGGGGTACTTTCCGGCGACGACTCCGACACGAGGACGCTCCCCTCCGCGAGAGGAACGCATAGACGCGAGAAGATCGTCGAAGAGATCTCTCCTCCGGAAAACCTAGCGATTAGATTTGTAAGAAAATCCGAACAGGAGGTAAGAAACCCCTCACTTGTAGTATAAGTAGCTTTCGTAGATAACCTTGTAACCCTACTAAATTCGGGACTTGCAAACCCGGGTCTAGTTAGGGATGCGCGCATAGCAAGTACAGTTGTCGGGTCCAAACAGCAGCATGATTATTATTTTAATCTATTTATGAATATAGTTTTCAAACATCACAAAATAGTTATGTGAGTTTAGTACAGCTTTAGCACCAGATTAGTATTAGCCTAGCCTAGCTTTGGTACCAGTTTAGCTTTCTGTTGATACAACATGATAGTTTATAATTAGCTTTATTGTCATGATCAGTTTTGCTTCTATGTGTTGTATGTCATGCCATGCTTAGCATATTCAGAATGTATTTCAAATAGCATGGTTTAAAAACATAATTTGCATCGTATGCATATTTTAGTGAGGTAGATGGTTTCTTACTAGGCTCTCAAGCTTACAGATACTATTTTCCTTATACTGCAGATAAAGGTAAAGGGAAGATGGACTAGCGGAGGCTGGAGGTCAATGCAATGATGAAGATGTGTGTGGATGGAACTTGGAAAAAAAGATCTTAGGGAATTGCAGCGAGTTTTGTTTTGAACATTAGAACTGTTAGCATTTTAGTATTCCGCACCTTAGTATGTTAAATGTCATGAACTAGTAAATTATGCACTCTACCATGCTTAGAACATTGGTTATGTGATGTTAGAATGTTTCCCAGTTGTTTTAGAACTTGTATGTGTGATTGAGGCACGAAACAGTGATGAAATCAGACTTCTGGTACGAAATCAGAAACCTCAATCGATCGGCCGATCGATTGGAGGCTTCTCAATCGACTGGCCGATCGATTGAGAAGTTCGTACCGCGAACAGTAAGCTCCTGGATCGATCAGCCGATCGATCCGGATGCCTTCTGTCGCGAACAAAAAGCCCTGAGATCGATCACTAGATCGATTGGCCAGTCTGGATCGATCAGCCGATCGATCCAGAATATTACCCCGAGCACAGTAGCAGTCTGAATCGATCACTGGATCGATCCAACCTAAGTTCCGCATATAGTAGCATGCTGGGTCGATCACTGGATCGATTAGACCATTCCAATTGATCTACCGATCGATTGGGAAGCCTGATAGCAGCTGGGAACCCCTTATTCCAATTCCTTGACCATGGGGAGTGTAATATATGACATGAATGATTTTGATTACACCCCTTAGCACATATAGAATAAAGAAATGATAATAGTTTAGCCAAGTTTTATTTAGTACAGCTTCCGCACCTAGACTTAGTGATAGTCATGGATATAGCTTAGCACAGCATAATGTGACGGTCCGGCCTTACAGCCTAGTTAGTAGAAGGCGGGTCGTTACAGAGTGATATCAGAGCAAGTTCCATACTTCCTTCACACACATCAGCATTGAACTTGCAGCTTCCAAGTAAGAACACCTCTCCTCTTACTTATGTTTTCTTACTGTCATGTTTATAGATAGCTAAAGCATGTTGATATATGATAGTGTTTAACATGGTTGATTATAGTAAATAGTTAAATGTGATAGTATTAGTTATCTATGTCATCTTTTCCTTTAGAAATGGCAAGAGGACGCCCAGCTAGAAGGACACCAGCTACTGAGCCCCAGCACGAGGCAGGCAGTTCAGTGCCTCCCCCAGACCTTACAACATTAGTGGCTCAGTTACAGCAGCAGCTAGCTGAACAACAACAGGAGATAGCCACCTTAAAGGCTAATCAACAGAATACTCCCACAGTCACCCCGGAACCAAACATAGCAACTCCAGTAGTTATAGAGGTTCCACCAGTCCAGCCTACAGCACCAGTAGCCCCAGCAACAGAGGCAAGAAGAGAAGCCTATCTGATCTAGTGGCAGAGAGTCAAGCCAGAGAATTTCTCAGGCACTAGTGAACCATGGGATGCTCAGGCCTGGTTCAAAACACTGGAGAGTACGATGGAGCTTCTGGACTGGCCAGAACATGAGAAGGTGAAGTGCGCCTCCTTCTGTTTGATCGGAGATGCACGTATGTGGTGGGAGAGAATTAGAGCGAAGCGCCCAGTAAACCAGATGACATGGGCTAACTTCGAGAAAGAATTCTTCGAGGAGTTCTTTCACATGCGGGTCACGAACCGCCACTACGACGAGTTCACAGAATTTCGCCAGGACAACCTTTCAGTGGAGGAAGCCGTGAAGAAATTCAACAGATTGGCTCGCCTATGCCCTGAACTAGTCAGCACAGAAAAAGAACGAGTTCGGTTGATTCTCAAGATGCTGAGGCCGGAAATAGCGATGAACGTGGCTGGCGGCATTCATAGGTCGCAAACCACCGAAGAACTAGTCAGCAGTGCTCTGACCACCGAGCACTACCAGAACAATATCAAGCGGCAAAAGCAAGTCCTCTCAGAGTCTAAAGGACAAGGAGGTTCAGGTACTCAGAAACAACAGGGTCACAGCTCTAACTGGAAAGGGAACTCCAGCAGCAAGCGCAAACCAGGGAGTTACCCGAAAGGAGGACCAGCTAGTAAACAGCCTAGTTATCCCAAATGTGTTACTTGTGGGAAATTTCACCCTGGAATTTGTCGTAATGACACACGAGGATGCTTTGAATGTGGACAGGAAGGACATATGGCTAAACAGTGCCCAAACAAGACAATTCTTTCTCAACTATAGCCGATTCAGTACGGAGGCCAACCAGCACAGCTACATCAGATGCAGGCCGTTCTAGATGGTCCACACATCAGCCAGGGCAGATTAGAGGCCCCTCCAGCTACGACCAATGCGAGGATCTACTCACTCACCAAAGATGACGTAGCAAATGCCTCGACAGTTGTTACAGGTCAGATCAGTACTTTGCTGTATTTTACAGCAAAGTACAACTGTCTTATCGATACTGGGGCAACCCATTCATATATATCCAGGGCATTCACCGAAGAGTTGGCAATACCTCCAGAGGTACTCAGTAGCCAATTTTTGACGACGCTACCTTCAGGAGAAATTATGGCATCCACGCACCGGCTCCGAGCAGTGCCAGTTATTATAGCAGACAGAGAACTCTTTTGTGATCTGATAGTGCTAGAAATGACTGATTATGATGTCATCTTTGGAATGGACTTCCTGATCAGATACGGTGCCTCTATAGAGTGTTGTAAACAGAAAGTCGTATTCCAACCGGAAGTAGAAGTACAGTTCGAGTACATCGGAGAACCAAAGAGAAAGGCCAAGAAGTTTCTCTCAGCTCTAAAAGCACAGAAGTTAATGGATTCAGGATGTATAGGGTTTTTAGCGCATGTAGTCAATGTCAGTCAGGACAAGGACCAACAGCTAGCAGAGGTCCGAGTCGTATGTGACTACCCAGCAGTCTTCCCTGAGGAGTTACCAGGTCTAGCACCAGACAGGGAGATTGAATTTGAGATAGAACTCATTCCCTGTACGAATCCTATCTCCAAAGCACCCTACCGCATGGCTCCAGCAAAACTGAAGGAACTTCATGAGCAACTATAGGAGTTGCTTGACAAGGGCTTCATACGTCCTAGTCACTCACCATGGGGAGCGCCTGTATTATTCGTGAAGAAGAAGGACGGGAGTATGCACCTGTGTATAGATTACCGGGCACTGAATCAAGTCACAATCAAGAACATGTATCCTCTTCCCAGAATTGATGACCTGCTTGATCAGCTAAAGGGAGCAGTAGTGTTCTCGAAAATAGACCTCAGATCAGGTTATCATCAGGTGAAAGTTAAAGAAGGGGATATACCCAAGACAACATTCAGGACTAGATACGGACACTACGAGTTCGTAGTCATGCCCTTTGGCATGACAAATGCTCCAGCTACTTTCATGGACCTCATGAACAGGGTATTCAGAGAATACTTAGATAAGTTTGTTATCGTATTCATCGATGACATCCTTATCTATTCAGGAACTCAGGAAGAACACGCCGAGCACCTGAGAATAGTATTGCAGACCCTTCAGCAGAACCAGCTGTACGCCAAGTTCACGAAATGTGAATTTTGGTTAGATCAGGTGTCCTTCCTGTGTCACATCATCTCAAAGGATAATATCATGGTAGACCCCAGTAAGATAGAAGCTGTGAGTAGTTGGAAAAGACCCAAGAACGCCAGTGAGATCAGAAGCTTTCTGGGATTAGCAGGTTATTACAGAAAGTTCGTAGAAGATTTCTCCAGGATAGCCTCCCCACTGACAGCTCTTACCAGGAAGAACAGAAGGTTTCAGTGGACAGAGGACTGTGAGAACAGCTTTAGCGAGCTAAAGAGGAGATTGACCAGTGCACCTATTCTGAATCTACCAGAAAACACAGGCAGCTTTGACATTTATAGTGATGCCTCTAAATTGGGACTAGGAGCAGTGCTGATGCAAAATGGCAAGGTGATCGCCTGTGCCTCCAGACAACTCAAAGACTATGAGAGGAACTATCCTACTCATGATCTTGAGCTTGCAGCAGTCGTGTTCGCTCTCAAAATTTGGAGACATTACCTATATGGAGCTTAGTGTAGAGTGTACACAGATCATCAGAGTCTGAAGTATTTCTTCACTCAGAAGGATCTGAATATGCGACAGCGCAAATGGCTAGAGCTGGTCAAGGACTATGACATAGACATCCTCTACCACCCAGGAAAAGCTAATAAGGTAGTAGATGCACTTAGCAGAAAGTCCAGTGCTACCTTACTATCCCTAGCAGCCATGTCACCGCCCCTACAGAAGGAGATCACAGATTTCGGTCTCGAACTC
This sequence comes from Zingiber officinale, assembly GCF_018446385.1. Classification (NCBI taxonomy): domain Eukaryota; kingdom Viridiplantae; phylum Streptophyta; class Magnoliopsida; order Zingiberales; family Zingiberaceae; genus Zingiber; species Zingiber officinale. The sequence continues at coordinate 12,952,302 of NC_056002.1, forward strand.
ATAGTGGGGCAGCTCTCTACTATGACCTTAGCATCTACCCTGCTTGGTGACATCCAGACAGCTCAGGAACAGGATCCTGAAATTCAGAAAATCAAGCAAGGGTTAGCATAATCAGAAAGTGGAGAGTTCAGAATGACCAATAGTGGGATATTGTACTTTAGTGACAGACTTTGTGTTCCAGATCAGGAGGAACTGTAACAACCCACCCTTCTTATTTCTATTCTCTAAGGGCGAATGTTACCTAACTACAACTCTCTATCTAATGTCACTGACGCTATTATTAGAGTTAGTTAGATTTATCACGGTTCAAAGGAATTCCTACCGAAAAGATTTCGACAGAGTCTCCCCTGTACCGGTGACCAAATCTATAATACTCAAGATATATACGCAGCCACATGTGACTGGATCACATTTTATTCACAACCACGCAGTAATAAATTCATATTATAACCAAAAGACTAGTCTAACAACAAGAACTAAACACAATCTCCCAGAATGGAACATAATAAGCTACAATCCGAATCAAACTCAATCACAATCTCATAACTTTCATAACAGTAATTAAAGAAAGGAATTAGAGCATAAACTTTAAATAACTAAGTCCTGCAGGTTTGCTAGAACCCTCTGGATCTCTCCATAGTCCAGTCACCACACACATTCATCATCACCACCACCCTGTCGCCTCCCTTCATATCTTAGCTTTTCCTTTATCTGCAGTAGGAGGAAAGAAAACAAAACTATAAGCGAAAACGCTTAGTAAGTACTAATCTATCTCACAAAACTCGAAGTGCATAAAAAGTAATGCAATAATACTGGAACTGAAATGCTAAAGCAAATCTGCATGTGCTCATGGTATACAGAAAATGAAACTGGATACTAAACATGCTCACTATCTAACAGGATAATAAGAAATTAACACTGTAAGCTTAGAATTAAAGAAACTAACTTTTTTATTTATTCTAAGCATAAAACTTGTTTCAATTTTCTATATCCTTGTAATAGAAATTAATCTTTTAATTTCTATCTTTTACTTTCTTCTTCTTTCTTTCTTCTTTTTAACTTTTTCTTTTTCTTTCTTTGGGCCCAGACTTAGTACCATCTTTGTTTTGCGCGCTCTGTAATAGTGACTGAGGTAGCGAGCCTCTAGTCCTATGAGGTAAAGACCTTGGTCTTACCAGGGCCAAGACCTTGGTCTTACCAGGGCCAAGACCTTGGTCTTACCAGGGCCAAGACCTTGGTCTTACCAGGGCCAAGACCTTGGAATTGGTCACCTGGATTATTTAACAACAACCTTGGAAGTCGGGTACTAGCCTCTTACTTTAATTTACTAGTTATCTCTTTCTTAACTAGACTCTAATCTTTTCTTGACTCATACTTCTCATACTCTTTTATTAGAGTTTATTAGAGTCCGGTAAATGTATTTAACAGGTATAAGATTACAATTAACTAAGCATGCTATATACAAATACACTAGGGAAATCAGCTTGAACCCTCTAAGCATGTTATAAAACCAAATCAAGGAGAGTGACTTTGAACTTACTAATCATGCCATATAATAGCGCAAAGGAAAGTGATTTTAGGCTTTCTAAACATGCTGTAAAAATAGATTTAACTACTAGGCACGCAATGGAATCAAGTTAAGCATACTGTGAAGATCAAGCTGTGAAAGTAAAATAAATTCAACTACTGCTCATGCTTAAATCCATAGCAAAGAAATAGAACATGAAGTCCGATCATGCATATTCAATAGCAACAGGAAAAACTAGACAATACTGCTCAAGTTTTACTAATAGTATAATTAGAAATCTGCTCATTGAAATAAAACTATACTGATGTGAAAAGAAGCTTTCATGCCCGGTTACTGGAAACAAACAAGTTTATGGCTGCATATTAAAAAGAATACCATTCCTACTTAGTAAACCAACAAGAAGAAGAGTCTAAAGCTGATCTGAAATCTATGGGTTGCTATTATTCGGATCTTAACATGAAATCTGCAGCTGAAATGCTAAACTAAACCATGAAAATATCTAACTATTTCATGCTCATGGCTTGGAAACAAAACTAAATTCTGAGGCTATTTATATATAATCCGGAAATGGCATCTCAACACAGCAAGGAAGAATTCAACCTACCTAGCACTACACGACACATAACATTTCATGTTCATTGTGACAGCAAGGAGAGAAAATTGAGCAACCATACTAACTATGGCAATTCAACACAACAGGAACAAAACTTAAGAAATCTCCTCCTTCTATTTCCCCAACCCTTCTCCTTACGGCAGTATCATCAAACAAAAACCCCAATCCTTTCTCAAAGAGCTCACGACAGCAATCAAAAGACTTCAAAATCCATACAACTTCAATTCCGAAAGCCAAGACATCAAAGCAATACTCGGAACTACTCCTACTACAGGTGAGTAATACTTACACTTGCTTGTATGACTTACAGCCGACGGAGGAAGGTGACCTAGGGTTCGAAGGCTTGGAATTCTCGGCCTCTTCTCCTGCCCGTGCGTTCGCCTTGCCGAGAGGAGCTTGGGTTTGTGTAGAACCCTTGAAGAAGAACGCTCGCCGGCCGCCGGAATGAAACCCTAAATTCGGCTTCGCCTTCGTCCAAGCAACGCCGCCGCTGTCGCACGCGAGAACGCGAGGGAGAAAGGAATTCGGGAGAAAATGTTTGGTTTTTTGGAAAAATCAAAACCTAATTCCCTTTAATATATTAGGGTTAAATCCAAAACTATGCTATAACTTAATTCTTCCCTTATATGGTTAATAAAAATCTTGTAGCTCAACTGGTCAGGCTGGTTTTGGCTTGGGTCAGTCCGACCCGAGGTCGTCGGCTCGAACCTCGCCTTCAATAAATTTTTGCCTAAACTTCTTTTGTTTTGCAAAAATACTAAACGACCTCCAAAAATTACGTAAAAATACTCTAAAAATTTATAAAAATCTGTAGAATATTTTAAAATCATTTCCAAATATTTTTATGGACATTTGGAACTCGAAATAGGGAAAATTGGGTCGTTACAATCCGTCATACCTTATAAAAAGTTCGTCCTCGAACTTAGAATAGCTCTGGATACTTCTGTCTCATACTGTCCTCCCGCTCCCAAGTGATTTCTTCGTGCTTCTGGTTCTACCAGACGACCTTCACTAATGGTACTTCTTTGTTGCTCAATCTCTTGACTGCTCTGTCCACTATCTGTGTAGGTCTGCTCTCATAACTAAGATCCTCTTGGATCTGCACTGACTGAGGCTGAATCACTTGGCTCGGGTCATGGAGACACTTCCTTAGCATGGAGACATGAAATACATTGTGTATTGCTGACATGTCTTGTGGTAAGTCCAGCCTGTAAGCTACTTTCCCAATCCTCTCTATGATCAGGTAAGGTCCTACATAGCGAGGACTTAATTTGCCCTTCTTGCCAAATCTCATCACTCCCTTCATAGGAGCGACCTTGAGGAAAACTGAATCTCCTACTTGGAATTCCAATGGCATACGGCGTGTGTTACATAACTCTTCTGTCTGCTCTGGGCAGTCTCAATTCTCTGTCTGATTTTCTGGATCGCCTGAGTGGTCTCGTCTATCAGCTCTGTCTGAATACCCAGCTCTACTTCCATTTCTTTTCTCTCTCCTGCTTCTTGCTAGCATATGGGTGATCTGCATTTCCTGCCATATAGTGCCTCATAAGGTGTCATCTTGATGGTGGCCAGATAGCTATTGTTGTAGGCGAATTCAGCTAAGCACAAATACTTGCACCAACTTCCCTTGAAATCCAGTGCACAAGCTCTGAGCATATCTTCTAAAATCTGATTCACTCGCTCTGTCTGTCCATCAGTCTGTGGATGGGAAGTTGTGCTGAACTTGAGTTTGGTGCCTAGTGCATTCTGAACGCACTCCCAAAAGTGTGAGGTGAAGCGCCCATCTCTATCAGAAATGATAGATTTAGGAACTCCATGAAGTCTGACTACCTCTTTAACATATAGCTGGGCCAACTGCTCTATAGAGTGGGACATCTTGATGGCTAGGAAGTGAGCAGACTTGGTCAATCGATCTACTATTACCCATATTGCATCATATCCATTGGTGGTTCTTGGAAGACCTGTTATGAAGTCCATGGATATGTCTTCCCATTTCCATTCTGGTATTGGAAGAGGCTGAAGAACTCCTCCTGGTCTCTGGTGTTCTGCTTTGACTCTCTGGCATGTCAAGCAGGTACTGACATACTTAGCAACGTCTCTTTTGAGTCCTGACCACCAGAACCTCTGTTTCACATCTTGGTACATCTTGGAAGAACCAGGATGCATGGAGTATGGTGTGCTGTGAGCTTCTTCTAAGATCTTCTTCCTCAGTTCTTCATCATGGGGCACGCAAATGTGACTCCCTTGATAAAGAATCCCGCTATCTGTTACTCGAAACTCTGATTTGTCTTCTTTCTGTAACCCTTGCTTGATTTTCTGGATGTCTGGATCTTCACTTTGCTTTCTCTGTACCTCCTCAAGCAATGTGGACTCTAAGGTCAATGCAGAGAGTTGCCCTTCAATAATTTCAAGTCCAAAATCCGACAACTCCTTCTGCAGTGGCAGGGCTAATGATGACAAAGACATCAGGGATGCACTGGATTTTCTGCTGAGTGCATCTGCCACTTTGTTAGCTTTGCCTGGGTGGTAGAGGATTTCACAGTCGTAATCTTTGACCAGCCACCTGCGCTGTCTCATGTTTAAGTCCTTCTGAGTGAAGAAGTACTTAAGACTCTGATGATCTGTGAAGATTCTACACTGAACTCCATACAAATAATGTCGCCAGAGTTTAAGTGCAAAAACCACAGCTGCCAGCTCAAGATCATGAGTAGGGTAGTTCTTCTCATAATCTTTGAGTTGTCTGGAAGCATAAGCTATGACTTTTCCTTCTTGCATGAGTACAGCTCCTAAGCCCATCTTGGAAGCATCACTGTAGATGTCGAAACTCTTGTCGCTCTGTGGAACAGTCAGAATGGGAGCACTGATCAATCTCTTCTTTAGCTCTTGGAAACTCTGCTCACATTTATCTGACCATTCGAATCTCTTGTTCTTTCTGGTGAGGGCTGTTAGTGGAGAGGCTATCCTGGAAAAGTCCTCTACGAACTTCCTGTAGTACCCAGCTAAACCAAGGAAGCTTCTGATCCCTCTGACGTTCTTGGGTCTACTCCAGTTGTTGACCGCTTCCACTTTGGCTGGATCCACTTGAATGCCTTCTTTAGAAATTATGTGACCTAAAAACGCCACCCGATTTAACCAGAACTCGCACTTGGAGAATTTAGCATAAAGCTGCTTCTGCTGAAGAGTCTGCAGTACTATTCTCAAGTACGTGTCATGCTCCTCTGGGGTCCTTGAATAGACCAGAATGTCATCAATGAATACAATGACAAATTTGTCAAGATATTCTCTGAACACTCTATTCATTAAGTCCATGAAGACCGCAGGTGCATTGGTCACTCCAAAAGGCATAACTACAAACTCGTAATGTCCATATCTGGTCCTGAACGTCGTTCTAGGTATATCTCTTTCTTTCACCTTCAGCTGATGGTACCCAGAGCGTAGGTCTATCTTTGAGAACACTGTTGCTCCTCTTAACTGATCAAATAAATCGTCGATCCTGGGAAGGGGGTACTTGTTCTTGATTGTCACTTGATTCAAAGCTCTGTAGTCTATGCACATCCGCATTGATCCATCTTTCTTCTTGACAAACAACACAGGAGCTCCCCAAGGTGAGTGACTAGAGCGAATGAAGCCTTTGTCAAGTAACTCCTGTAGTTGCTCTTGTAACTCCTTCAGCTCTGCTGGAGACATGCGATACGGAGCTTTTGAAATTGGACCGGTTCCAGGAACCAATTCAATCTCAAATTCCACCTCTCTGTTGGGAGGTAGTCCAGGTAACTCTTCTGGAAATACTTCTGGATACTCGCATACTACCCGGACCTCCTCTTGCTTGAGTCCCTTCTGCTCTTCTGCCTTTACTATGTATGCAAGAAAACCTGCACACCCTTTAGCTAACATCTGGTGAGCTGCTAGAGATGAGAGAAGTTTCTGGGTCTTCTTCCATGACACTCCTGTGAACTCAAAAGTTGGTCCACCTTCTGGACTAAAAATCACCTTCCTTCTGTGGCAGTCCACCGAAGCACCGTACTTGCTGAGGAAATCCATACCAAAAATGATATCGAAATCTTGCATGGCGAGAACTATTAGATTCACATATAGCTCTCGGTCTGCAATTCTGACCAGTACGGCTCGGAGCCACTGATTGGATTCCATGACTTCCCCAGAAGGTAGGGTCGTCAGGAACTTGGAGTTCGTACTCTCTGTAGGCACCTGTAAACTACTGGCAAAAGGTATCGATACAAAAGAATGAGTCGCCCCAGTGTCAAATAGTACAGTAGCTATGTGTTGGAAAATAACTACTTGACCTATTACGACCGTGGAGGCATTAGCATCTTCTTCTTTGGTGAGGGAGAATACTCTGGCACCATCAAAGGCTGGAACTGGTGGGGCTTCTAACCTTCCTTGACTGATATAGGGTCCCTCCAATGTTGCTTCCATGTGGTGCAACTGTGCAGGCTGGCCTCCATATTGCAATGGCTGTGGCTGAGGTGCTTTGAATTTGTTATGACACTCTTTAGCCATGTGTCCTTCCTGACCACAGGAGTAACATCCAGTCTTACCCAAAAGACAGGCTCCTGGATGTATTCTCCCACATTTGGGACAGGGAGGAAACTTGGTCTGCTTGTTTGCTGGTCCTCCCTTCTGGCTACCTCCTGTGTTCCACTGCTTCCTTTTACCTTTGCCTTTCCAGTTCTGTTTACTTGACTGTGATTTCTGGCTTCCTGCTGTCTTGTCCTCTGTCTTCACTGGCTTATGTTATGCTCGTTGTGCCTTGATGTTGTTCAGGTAGTGTTCGGCAATTAATGCTCTACTGATCAACTCTTCACCAGTCTGGGGCCGATGAGCTCCACTGCTCACATTCAGTGCTATCTGGGGTCTCAGCATTCTGAGCATCAGCCTGACTCACTCCTTCTCTGTACTTACTAGCTCTGGGCAGAGACGAGCTAGTATGTTGAACTTCTTGGCTGCTTCCTCCACTGACAGGTCACCTTGCTTGAACTCTATAAACTCCTCGTAGTGCTTGTTGGTGATCTGCAGGTGGAAGAACTCTTCATAAAACTCTGACTGAAAATCAGCCCAGCTCATCTGATCAGCCTCTCTCTTGGTCTTTATCCTCTCCCACCACATACGAGCATCATCAGACAGGCAGAAAGAGGCGCACTTGACCTTCTCGACTTCTGGCCAGTCAAGAAGCTCCATAGTGCTCTCCAGTGTTTTAAACCAAGTCTGGGCATCCCAGGGCTCAGTCGTGCCTGAGAAGCTCTCTGGTTTTAGCTTTAGCCACTGTATAAGGTAAGCTTCTGGTCTCTGAGGTGCTGTGACGGCTCCCAGGGAAGCTGGTGGAGTCTCAGTTACCACTGGATTCTCTGCAGTGACAGCTGGAGGAGGGGGAGGAACTGCTTGCTGGTTTGCCATCAGATTGGCAATCACTTGCTGCTGCTCTGCTACTTGTCTCTGGAGCTGAGCAACCACTTCAGAAAGGTTGGGCTCAGTTGTCCTAGGCACTTCGTTCCCTTGAGTTGGTTCCTCAATGTGAGTAGCACGGGGGCGTCCTCTTCTTGCCATCTAATTATGCAAGGTAAAGGCTTGATATCTTACTTTAACCCTTCTAATCATACATAAATATGAATAAAGAAAAGGAAAACTAAATCTTTTATCTTACTTAAGCACTCAAACAAATAAGTACTCTATACTACAGTTAATAATAAGAAAAGCAGAATAAAGAAAGGATTTAAATACTTTCTTACTTGGAGACGGCAAGGATAATGCTGATGTGTGTGTTATGCTGGAGAATGGAACACTGCTATGATACCAACTGTAACAACCCACCCTTCTTACTTCTACTCTCTAAGGGCGAATGTTACCTAACTACAACTCTCTATCTAGTGTCACTGACGCTATTATTAGAGTCAGTTAGATTTATCACGGTTCAGAGGAATTCCTACCGAAAAGATTTCGGCAGAGTCTCCCCTGTACCGGTGACCAAATTTATAATACTCAAGATAAATACGCAGCCACATGCGTCTGGATCACATTTTATTCACAACCACGCAGTAATAAATTCATATTATAACCAAAAGACTAGTCTAACAACAAGAACTAAACACAATCTCCCAGAATGGAACATAATAAGCTACAATCCGAATCAAACTCAATCACAATCTCATAACTTTCATAACAGTAATTAAAGAAAGGAATTAAAGCATAAACTCTAAATAACTAAGTCCTGAAGGTTTGCTAGAACCCTCTGGATCTCTCCATAGTCCAGTCACCACACACATTCATCATCACTACCACCCTGTCGCCTCCCTTCATATCTTAGCTTTTCCTTTATCTGCAGTAGGAGGAAAGAAAACAAAACTATAAGCGAAAACGCTTAGTAAGTACTAATCTATCTCACAAAACTCGAAGTGCATAAAAAGTAATGTAATAATACTGGAACTGAAATGCTAAAGCAAATCTGCATGTGCTCATGGTATACAGAAAATAAAACTGGATACTAAACATGCTCACTATCTAACAGGATAATAAGAAATTAACACTGTAGGCTTAGAATTAAAGAAACTAACTTTTTTATTTATTCTAAGCATAAAACTTATTTCAATTTCCTATATCCTTGTAATAGAAATTAATCTTTTAATTTCTATCTTTTACTTTCTTCTTCTTTCTTTCTTCTTTTTAACTTTTTCTTTTTCTTTCTTTGGGCTCAGGCTTAGTACCATCTTTGTTTTGCGCGCTCTCTAATAGTGACTGAGGTAGCGAGCCTCTAGTCCTATGAGGTAAAGACCTTGGTCTTACCAGGGCCAAGACCTTGGAATTGGTCACCTGGATTTATTTAACGACAACCTTGGAAGTCGGGTACTAGCCTCTTACTTTAATTTACTAGTTATCTCTTTCTTAACTAGACTCTAATCTTTTCTTGACTAATACTTCTCATACTCTTTTATTAGAGTTTATTAGAGTCCTGTAAATGTATTTAACAGGTATAAGATTACAATTAACTAAGCATGCTATATACAGATACACTAGGGAAATCAGTTTGAACCCTCTAAGCATGTTATAAAACCAAATCAAGGAGAGTGACTTTGAACTTACTAATCATGCCATATAATAGCGCAAAGGAAAGTGATTTTAGACTTTCTAAACATGCTGTAAAAACAGATTTAACTACTAGGCACGCAATGGAATCAAGTTAAGCATACTGTGAAGATCAAGCTGTGAAAGTAAAACAAATTCAACTACTGCTCATGCTTAAATCCATAGCAAAGAAATAGAACATGAAGTCCGATCATGCATATTCAATAGCAACAGGAAAAACTAGACAATACTACTCAAGTTTTACTAATAGTATAATTAGAAATCTGCTCATTGAAATAAAACTATACTGATGTGAAAAGAAGCTTTCATGCTCGGTTACTGGAAACAAACAAGTTTATGGCTGCATATTAAAAAGAATACCATTCCTACTTAGTAAACGAGCAAGAAGAAGAGTCTAAAGCTGATCTGAAATCTATGGGCTGTTCTTATTCGGATCTTAACAGGAAATCTGCAGCTGAAATGCTAAACTAAGCCATGAAAATATTTAACTATTTCATGCTCATGGCTTGGAAACAAAACTAAATTCCGAGGCTATTTATATATAATCCGGAAATGGCATCTCAACACAGCAAGGAAGAATTCAACCTACCTAGCACTACACGGCACATAACATTTCATGTTCATTGTGACAGCAAGGAGAGAAAATTGAGCAACCATACTAACTATGGCAATTCAACACAACAGGAACAAAACTTAAGAAATCTCCTCCTTCTATTTCCCCAACCCTTCTCCTTACGGCAGTATCATCAAACAAAAACCCCAATCCTTTCTCAAAGAGCTCACAGCAGCAATCAAAAGACTTCAAAATCCATACAACTTCAATTCCGAAAGCCAAGACATCAAAGCAATACTCGGAACTACTCCTACTACAGGTGAGTAGTACTTACACTTGCTTGTATGACTTACAGCCGACGGAGGAAGGTGACCTAGGGTTCGAAGGCTTGGAATTCTCGGCCTCTTCTCCTGCCCGTGCGTTCGCCTTGCCGAGAGGAGCTTGGGTTTGTGTAGTGTTGGAGTGTATACTCAAAACCTAAGCTTTGTAAACATTCATTATGAATAAAGAATCATATTTGGTCAAATTGTCTACATTTAGTTGTAGTTGTTCAATTAATTTATATTGTAGATAACATAGTATGTGGTGTCACATGCAGAAGATAATATTGTCAGTACCTTATAAATTATAAATAGTAGCTCGCGACCAAAATGGAAAGGAACAAACCATTAGAAGGTCGTAGTGTAATTAGGTATCAGTTTATCTTGACTGTATAATTACACTAGTACACTCAGAGTGTATTGAGTAGGACCATTTGAGGTCGTTTCTTTTATACTGACTTTATAAAGAAACAAAGACCTCGGTTATTATGGAAGTGTGTGCTCTTAATCCTAATATAATAATAAGCACATATATTTGATATTTATTTCTTTAATTTATTAATGGGTGAGATTTAGTTCGATGAATCAATAAGCCCGATAAATTGGGAAATTGTATCACTTATAGTGTGTGTTGTTGATTATAGAAGGAAACTGTGTCCTAGAGATACTAGGTTGATAATGTTCTCAAGAGGAGCTCATAAGGATTGTCATGTTAAACTCTGCAGGTGGACTTAGTCCGACATGACGATAAAGTTGAGTGGTACTACTCTTGGACTAAGATATTAATTAAATGAGTTGTCAGTAACTCACTTAATTAGTGGACATTCGATATCTTAAACACAGGGAGACTAACACACTCATAATAAGAAGGAGCCCAAAAATGTAATTTGGGATTGGTGTGGTAGTTCAATAATAGTTCTCTAGTGGAATGAATTATTATTGATAAAATTAAGTTGTGTGTTCGGGGCGAACACAGGATGCTTAATTTTATCGGGAGACCAAAACCAATTCCTCCTCTCGGTCCCTATCGTAGCCTCTTATTTATAGAGTACTATACCCACCTATACCCACATTCTATACCCACCAATAGGGGGCCGACCATGCTAGCTTGGGAACCAAGCTAGGGCAGGCCTAGGTATAAAATTGGGTGGTCGGCCCTAGCTTGAACCCAAGCTAGTGGGGGCCGGCCAAATTAATTTAAAAAGGGATTTTAATTTTAATTTTTATTATGTGGGAGATATAATTTATTAAAGAGAATCAAAATTAAAATATCTCTCTTGTAAAAGATCTACAAAAGATTAAAGAAAGAGATTAGATCTCTTTCCTTATTTGTAGATTGGTGAGATATTTTATTTTCTCTTTAAAAATTATTCACATGTTGAAAAATTAAAATTATAGAAATTTCCTTTTATCAACCATGAAGAGATTTTGAAGAGAAATTTTATTTTTTAAAATTTCCGGAAACAAATTAGGAAGTTTTAATTGTCGATTGAAACTTGTCCAATTTGATTTCATTGATGTGGCCGGCCATAAGATTTCAATTGGGGAAATTTTATTTTATTTTATTTTTCTCAATTAAATCATGTCAAGGAAATTGAGGAAATTTTATTGTAATTAAATTTCCTAATTTGCCTAGGCCAAGGAATATAAAAGAAGGGGTGAGGGTGTCTTCAAAAACAACCTCTATTATTTTCTCTCCCTCTTTTTTCTTTGGTGTTGTGGCCGGCCATCATCTCTTCTCCTCTTCCTCTTTGTGGTGGCCGAAACTCTCTATTGCTTGGAGCTCTTGTGGAGGCCGGATACTACTTGGAGAAGAAGAAGAAGAAGGAGAGAAAGCTTGCATCTCTTGGTGCTTGGTTGGTGTTTTGTTCTTCATCCTTGGTAAAGCTTTTTTGTGGCCGAACCTAGCTAGGAGGAGAAGAAGGTGGTTGGTGGTTTCTCATCTCGGAAGATCGTTGCCCACACAACGTCCGAGGTTAGAAGAAGAATACGGTAGAAGATCAAGAGGTCTTTCTAAAAGGTATAACTAGTAATTTTTCTTTCCGCATCATACTAGTTATTTTTGGAAAAATACCAAATACAAGAGGCTTATGATTCTAGAATTTCGAATATGTTTTTCGATGTTGTGTTCTTTTGTTTTTTCTTTTCCTTGTGATTTGATTGTTCTTTTCGGTTAACCTAAAGTTATTTTAGGAAATTAAATATTAGCTTTCTATAAAAGGTTTTGTCTAGTCGGTGGTGGTTGCTCTCATATCCAAGAAGGTCATGTGCCTCGCCACGTCAGTACTGGGAACCGATTATGGAAATTATTATTTAATGGAATTAATAACTTAAGGTGATTTGGGTCGAACGTGTTAAGTTCCGCAGGAGACCCAAGTCAAAACCTAAAAGAACGAATAGATTAAGTTTTGGATCAAACGTGTTAAGTTCCGCAGGCGATCCAAAATTTAATTTAAAAGAACACATGGTAGCTAGGAAAAGGTTCAGACCTTTGTACAAAATTTTTGTACAGTGGAACCTCTAGGTTTTCCGAGTAGCAACCAACAATTGGTATCAGAGCTAGGGTTTTGCCTCTGTGTATTTGGTATTTGTTTAATTATGCACATGTCATACATAATTTAGGCAGGTTAATAGTAGGATGTGCTAACTTTGTGGATACAGAATCCAACTATTATGGCTTTTAGTTATTATGTGTATGATTGGACCCTTGGGCATGTCAAGGGCATTTATATGTGTGTGCATGATTGTATTAAAATACAGCAGGAGCTGTATTTAGTTTTATTAGGATTTTATTTTTGATCTAGATACATGTACATTCCTTTTATGGAATATAGGATCAAAAATGTAAAATTCTATTTATGTCGCGGATCGAATCTTGCAAAGCGTGGAACCTTCTAAGGACCAGAGGCGCAGCGGAACTAGGAGCAAGATGGATGTGACAGCTAGACCCGGTGGCGGTGGCCAAATATGGCAGCAGCTTGGGATGACAACACACGGAGGACAACTAGAGATAAAAGCCATAATAGTTGAAAATTAGATTTTCTATTTATTGCTTTTATATTGTGCTGTGTGTATGTGTTAGTTTACATGCTTAGTAGGCTAGCATAGTTAAAATTCCTCATTTATAAATAACTAAGTGGGAGAGGGATTTTTAAATAAATCCCATGGTCTCCATTACTGGTTTGTAAGTGATGCAAACAAGCTTGCGCGTTGGCTCTGAGTGCCTTCCTCCATAACGGATGAGCTTGTTTGTGGATCACTATAACAGACTTCCATTTTTGGATGACTATAGGAAGTTAATTAAGAGCGTGTGATCTTCCCCAACGGAAGGGGCATAATCTTATTAATGGACTTAGTGTCAAGTAATGATATACACTTAAACACATCTAATAGTATCCTCCCCATCGGAGTTACTGCTATTATTTGTGTGACCAAAAGACACCAACTATTAATTTTATTTGTCAAAAAGTTAGGTTGACAAGATAATAAAATTAATGGGATAAAACCCTCCTTTTACAAATGTTGAATTTGTATACGTCCACACTAACGTGGCATACAAAATTCACGGTGTTTTGAGGTGTTGGTTAATTTAAAATAGTATTGTTTGAGGAATCAATATTATTCTAAATTTAGAGTTCTGACCAAAAGTTATTTGTGATTCTTAGGATGACTTTCAACCCACTGTCCATCATACTTCAACAAAATAGACTTACTGGACCTAATTACATAGATTGGAAAAGAAACATAAACATTGTTCTTACTGCTGAAAGCTATAAATTTGTACTGACTGTCCTCAAGCACCCACTGGTGAATCTACCCAAGAGGAGATTGAATATCATAGGAAATGGGTAAAAGTAGATGAGATGGCGCGGTGTTACATTTCGCTTCAATGTCAAATGTATTGCAACATCAAGATTTACCAACAACCTATGATATTATGAACAATCTCAAGGAACTCTTTGGTCATCGTGATAGGGCTTCTAGGCAAGAAGCCATGAGAAAGATAATGACACCACCATGCAAGAGGGTACTCCTGAGGGATCATATCCTAAAGATGATGGCTTATCCGAACGAGATACATCCTTGGAGGAGAAATTGATGGGGAAACTCAGATCGATATGATCCTCCAAACACTACCTAGAAGTTTTGAGCACTGAATTACAATATGAACAAAAGGGTATATTCATCGGCGGAACTACTGACACAGCAGAAGGATTATTTCGTCACAATGCTCAAATTCACTATGTCGAAAATGGTTCTACTTCTAAACCGAGAGGAAAGAAGAAGAAGAAACAAGCTAGTTCAAGAAAGAAAGTGAATAAGTCTCAGAGTACAGGATTTAAAGCTAGAGTGAAGAAGTCAAGGGCAAGTGCTTCATCCGCAAGCAGTGAGGACATGCGGACTGTCCTCGTAGGAACCAAAACAAAGGTATATCTCATGCTCTAGTTGTTGAAACATGTTTAGCGGTGTTATCTACCAAGACCGTGTGTAGATACGGGAGGCACTGGTCATGTCTACAATTCCTTGCAGGGGTTCCAGGAAACCCGACGACTATCTGAAGGAGAAATTACCGTCTACATGGGCAATGCTACTGAGGTGGCAGCTGTTGCAGTGGGAGACGTCTACTTATCTTTTAGTAGAAATAAGAATTTGGTTTTAAGAAATTGTCTTTATGTACCCAGTTTTAGAAAGAATTTAATTTTAGTTTCTAAACTGTTTTTAGATGGATATTCAGTTTCTTTCAGTAACGATGTAGTTATTAAAAGAAATAAAGTGATTATCTGTTCTGGTGCATTAGTTGGCAATTTGTATACTTTAAATCCAATTTCTTCCACAAAGCAAAACATAGAAATTTATAACTCATCTTCTAACTCTAATAAGATAAAAGAACCTTCGGAAATGAACCAAGCATATCTTTGGCATCTAAGGCTTGGTCATATTAACTTAAGTAGGATTCAGAGGCTTATAGCCGATGGACTTTTGAGTTCATTAGAGTTGGAAAATTTTCCAACTTGTGAATCTTGCTTAGAAGGTAAAATGACCAAGAGACCATTCAAGGCCAAGGGGTATAGAGCCAAAGAAGTGTTAGAATTGGTTCATTCTGATTTGTGTGGTCCTATGTCTGTCCAGGCAAGAGGTGGTTTTGAATATTTTGTCTCTTTTATAGACGATTATTCAAGATACGGATACATTTACCTAATGCGCCGCAAGTCCGAGTGCTTTGATAAGTTCAAAGAATACAAGGCTGATGTGGAGAAACGACTAGGTAAAAGTATCAAGATACTACGATCTGATCGTGGTGGCGAATACCTCTTAGGAGAGTTTAGGAATTACTTATCAGAGGCCGGGATTCAATCCCAATTGTCTGCACCTGGAACACCCCAACAGAATGGTGTAGCAGAACGAAGGAACAGGACTCTTATGGAGATGGTTAGATCGATGATGAGTTATTCAGAATTACCATCATTTTGGGGATATGCTCTGAAACAGCAGATACGTTCTCAACTTAGTACCTTCTAAATCAGCCTTCTACTCCCATAGAATTGTGGAATGGGCGAAAACTCGTAAGACATATTCAGATTTAGTAGTCCAAAGACATGTGCCGAAACCAGATCGATAAGTTAGAATCCCGCATGAAGTTCGTGGTTTGTAGGATGTCCCAAAGGAACGAAAGGTGGTTTATTTTATAGTCCTAAAGACCAAGGTCATTGTTAGCACCAATGTCCGCTTTTAGAAGAAGACTATATAATGGATCACAAGCCCAGAGCAAAGTTGTTTTAGAAGAACTTAGAGAGGACACGCCTACTTCAGTACCAACAAGACAAGATGAAGTACCACAAGAGATCGCAACACGTGTCCCACATGATACACAACCACAGACAGGGGTTGTGAGGCAACTGAAAGATTCATGTTTTGGGAGAGTCTTGGATTTGATCCTAGGTAAACCTGATCCCCTAACATATGATGAAGCACTCCAAGATATAAATGCAGATCTTGGCAAAAGGCAATGAATTCAAATAGAGTCTATGTACTCTAATAAGGTCCGGAGCTTGTAGAACCACCGATGGTGTAAAAGCCGTTGGATGCAAGTGGATCTACAAAAGGAAAAGAGAGACAGACGGAAGGTAGAAGCCTTCAAAGCTAGGCTTGTTGAAAGGGTACACTCGTAAAGAGGGAATCGATTATGAGGAAACCTTTACACGTAGCCATGCTTAAGTCTATCCGGATACTCTTATCCATTCACGCTCATATGGATTATGAGATTTGGCAAATGGATGTCAAGATTTTCCTTAATGGAAGTCTTGAAGAGAACATCCATATGAAGCAACCGGAAGGGTTCATTGAAAAAGGCAAAGAGCATCTAGTGTGCAACTTTATGGTCCAGCTTCAAGGTCTTGGAACATCCGGTTTAATAAAGTAATCCAGTCGTATGGATTTATTCAGTGTCCGGATGAGTCTTGTGTATACAAGAAGTGTAACGGAAACGTGGTGGTATTTCTTGTACTATACGTAGATGATATTTTGTTAATTGGCAACAATGTCAAGGTATTATCAGACGTAAGGGTATGGTTGTCCAAACAATTTGATATGAAGGACTTAGGAGAGTGTGCACACATTTTTGGGATCAAAGTGATAAGGGATCGCAAGAAAAGAATGTTGTGTATGTCCCAAGCTTCATATATAGATACAATCCTTGCTCGTTTTAGTATGCAGGATTCCAAGAAAGGTTTCTTACCTTTTAGGCATGGAATAGCTCTATCTAAAGAGATGTCTCCTAAGACATCAAAGGAGATAGAAGACATGAAAGCAGTTCCTTATGCCTCGGCTGTAGGAAGCCTTATGTATGCAATGCTATGTATATTTGTTTTGCCGTGGGCATGGTCAGCAGATATCAGAGTAACCCTGGACAAGGACATTGGACTGCGGTAAAGCATATATTAAAGTACCTGAGAAGGACTAGAGATTATATGCTAATTTACCAAGCAGACGATTTGCTCCCTATGGGTTACACGGATTCAGATTTCCAATCAGATAGGGACAATAGTAAGTCTACATCAGGCTATGTGTTTACTTTAGGAGGTGGAGCCATTTCATGGAGGAGTGTTAAGCAGAAATGCGTATCGGACTCAACCATGGAAGCAGAGTATGTAGCAGCCTCTGAGGCAGCTAAAGAAGCAGTATGACTTTCTAATGGACTTAGATGTGATTCCTGGTTTGCCCAAAATTATCACAATTTATTGTGATAATAGCGGTGCAGTTGCAAACTCGAAGGAACCACGAGCTCATAAGGCAAGTAAACATATAGAGCGCAAGTACCACCTGATACGAGATATCGTGAAGCGAGGAGAAGTTGTCATCGCCAAGATTGCATCAGTAGATAACCTGGCAGATCCTTTCACTAGGGCCCTTTCGGCAAAAGCTTTTGATCGGCATGTGGAGGGAATGGGAATCAGATGTATGGTAGAAGATATGACAGCTTAGTCATTAGTATAAGTGGGAGATTGTTGGAGTGTATACTGAAAGCCTAAGCTTTGTAAACATTTATTATGAATAAAGAATCATATTTGGTCAAATTGTCTACATTTAGTTATAGTTGTTCAATTAATTTATATTGTAGATAACATAGTATGTGGTGTCACATGCAGAAGATAATGTTGTCAGTACCTTATAAATTATAAACAGTAGCTCGCGACCAAAATGGAAAGGAACAAACCATTAGAAGGTCGTAGTGTAATTAGGTATCAGTTTATCTTGACTGTATAATTACACTAGTACATTCAGAGTGTATTGAGTAGGACCATTTGAGGTCGTTTCTTTTATACTGACTTTATAAAGAAACAAAGATCTCGGTTATTATGAAAGTGTGTGCTCTTAATCCTAATATAATAACAAACACATATATTTGATATTTATTTCTTTAATTTATCAATGGGTGAGATTTAGTTCGATGAATCAATAAGCCCGATAAATTGGGAAATGGTATCACTTATAGTGTGTGTTGTTGATTATAGAAGGAAACTGTGTCCTAGAGATACTAGGTTGATAATGTTCTCAAGAGGAGCTCATAAGGATTGTCATGTTAAACCCTGCAGGTGGACTTAGTCCGACATGACGATAAAGTTGAGTGGTACTACTCTTGGACTAAGATATTAATTAAATGAGTTGTCAGTAACTCACTTAATTAGTGGACATTCGATATCTTAAACACAGGGAGACTAACACACTCATAATAAGAAGGAGCCCAAAAATGTAATTTGGGATTGGTGCGGTAGTTCAATAATAGTTCTCTAGTGGAATGAATTATTATTGATAAAATTAAGTTGTGTGTTCGGGGCGAACACGGGATGCTTAATTTTATCGGGAGACCAAAACCAATTCCTCCTCTCGGTCCCTATCGTAGCCTCTTATTTATAGAGTACTATACCCACCTTCTATACCCACCAATATGGGGTCGGCCAAGCTAGCTTGGGAACCCAAGCTAGTGGGGGCCGGCCAAATTAATTTAAAAAGGGATTTTAATTTTAATTTTTATTATGTGGAAGATATAATTTATTAAAGAGAATCAAAATTAAAATATCTCTCTTGTAAAAGATCTACAAAAGATTAAAGAAAGAGATTAGATCTCTTTCCTTATTTGTAGATTGGTGAGATATTTTATTTTCTCTTTAAAAATTATTCACATGTTGAAAAATTAAAAGTATAGAAATTTCCTTTTATCAACCATGAAGAGATTTTGAAGAGAAATTTTATTTTTTTAAATTTTCGGAAACAAATTAGGAAGTTTTAATTGTTGATTGAAACTTGTCCAATTTGATTTCATTGATGTGGTCGGCCATAAGATTTCAATTGGGGAAATTTTATTTTATTTTTCTCAATTAAATCATGTCAAGGAAATTGAGGAAATTTTATTGTAATTAAATTTCCTAATTTGCCTAGGCCAAGGAATCTAAAAGAAGGGGTGAGGGTGTCTTCAAAAACAACCTCTATTATTTTCTCTCCCTCTTTTTTCTTTGGTGTTGTGGTCGGCCATCATCTCTTCTCCTCTTCCTCTTTGTGGTGGCCGAAACTCTCTATTGCTTGGAGCTCTTGTGGAGGCCGGATACTACTTGGAGAAGAAGAAGAAGAAGGAGAGAAAGCTTGCATCTCTTGGTGCTTGGTTGGTGTTTTGTTCTTCATCCTTGGTAAAGCTTTTTTGTGGCCGAACCTAGCTAGGAGGAGAAGAAGGTGGTTGGTGGTTTCTCATCTCGGAAGATCGTTGCCCACACAACGTCCGAGGTTAGAAGAGGAATACGGTAGAAGATCAAGAGGTCTTTCTAAAAGGTATAACTAGTAATTTTTCTTTCCGCATCATACTAGTTATTTTTGGAAAAATACCAAATACAAGAGGCTTATGATTCTAGAATTTCGAATATGTTTTTCGATGTTGTGTTCTTTTGTTTTTTTCTTTTCCTTGTGATTTGATTGTTCTTTTCGGTTAACCTAAAGTTATTTTAGGAAATTAAATATTAGCTTTCTATAAAAGATTTTGTCTAGTCGGTGGTGGTTGCTCCCATATCCAAGAAGGTCATGTGCCTCGCCACGTCAGTACTGGGAACCGATTATGGAAATAATATTTAATGGAATTAATAACTTAAGGTGATTTGGGTCGAACGTGTTAAGTTCCGCAGGAGACCCAAGTCAAAACCTAAAAGAACGAATAGATTAAGTTTTGGATCAAACGTGTTAAGTTCCGCAGGCGATCCAAAATTTAATTTAAAAGAACACATGGTAGCTAGGAAAAGGTTCAGACCTTTGTACAAAATTTTTGTACAGTGGAACCTCTAGGTTTTCCGAGTAGCAACCAACATGTAGAACCCTTGAAGAAGAACACTCGCCGGCCGCCGGAATGAAACCCTAAATTCGGCTTCGCCTTCGTCCAAGCAACGCCGCCGCTGTCGCACGCGAGAATGCGAGGGAGAAAGGAATTCGGGAGAAAATGTTTGGTTTTTTGGAAAAATCAAAACCTAATTCCCTTTAATATATTAGGGTTAAATCCAAAACTATGCTATAACTTAATTCTTCCCTTATATGGTTAATAAAAATCTTGTAGCTCAGCTGGTCAGGCCGGTTTTGGCTTGGGTCAGTCCGACCCGAGGTCGTGGGCTCGAACCTCGCCTTCAATAAATTTTTGCCTAAACTTCTTTTGTTTTACAAAAATACTAAACGACCTCCAAAAATTACGCAAAAATACTCTAAAAATTTCTAAAAATCTCTAAAATATTTTAAAAGCATTTCCAAATATTTTTATGGATATTTGGAACTCGAAATAGGGAAAATTGGGTCGTTACAGGAACTATGCAGGAAGATCTTAGATGAGGCTCACAGGACTCCTTATGCGATGCATGCTGGCTCCACCAAGATGTACCAAGACCTGAAAAGACGTTTTTGGTGGCCTGGGATGAAGAGAGACATCGCTAGATATGTTAGCACATGTCTGACCTATCAGAGGGTCAAGGCAGAACATCAGAGACTAGGAGGAGTTTTGCAGCCTATTCAGATTCCAGAATGGAAGTGGGAAGATATTTCCATGGACTTCATAGTGGGACTACCCAGAACCACGAATGGTTTTGATACCATCTGGGTAATGTTAGAGTGTATACTAAAAGCCTAGCTTTTGGTATAAACATTTATCTAGAAATAAGAATCACATTGGTCAAATGTCTACATTTATGATAAATGTAGTTGCTCAATTAATTTATATTGTAGATAACATGGTGTGTGGTGTCACATACAGAAGATCATGTTATCGGTTCCTTATAAATTATAAACAATAGCTCACGACCAAGATGGAAAGGAACAAACCATTGGAAGGTCGTAGTGTAATTAGGTATTAGTTTATCTTAACTATATAATTACACTAGTACACTTAGAGTGTATTGAGTAGGACCATTTGAGGTCGTTCATTTTATACTGACTTAATAAAGGAACAAAGACCTCAGTTATTATGGAAGCGTGTGCTCTTAATCCTAATATAATAACAAGCACATATATTTGATATTTATTTCTTTAATTTATCAATGGGTAAGATTTAGTTCGATAAATCAATAAGCCCGATAAGTTGGGAAATGATATCACTTATAGTGTGTGTTGTTGATTATAGAAGGAAACTGTGTCCTAGTGATCTAGGTTGAGAATGTCCCCAAGAGGTGCTTGGTGGTTTCTCATCTCGGAAGATCGTTGCCCACACAACGTCCGAGGTTAGAAGAGGAATACGGTAGAAGATCAAGAGGTCTTTCTAAAAGGTATAACTAGTAATTTTTCTTTCCGCATCATACTAGTTATTTTTGGAAATAATACCAAATACAAGAGGCTTACGATTCTAGAATGTCGAATATGTTTTTCGATGTTGTGTTCTTTTGTTTTTTCTTTTCCTTGTGATTTAATTGTTCTTTTCGGTTAACCTAAAGTTATTTTAGGAAATTAAATATTAGCTTTATATAAAAGGTTTTGTCTAGTCGGTGGTGGTTGCTCCCATATCCAAGAAGGCCATGTGCCTCGCCACGTCAGTACTGGGAACCGATTATGGAAATTAATATTTAATGAAATTAATAACTTAAGGTGATTTGGGTCAAACATGTTAAGTTCCGCAGGAGACCCAAGTCAAAACCTAAAAGAACGAATAGATTAAGTTTTGGATCAAACGTGTTAAGTTCCGCAGGCGATCCAAAATTTAATTTAAAAGAACACATGGTAGCTAGGAAAAGGTTCAGACCTTTGTACAAAATTTTTGTACAGTAGAACCTCTAGGTTTTCCGAGTAGCAACCAACAGGTAATAGTCGACAGATTGACTAAATCAGCCCACTTCTTAGCTATCAGGATATCCTACTCCATGGAGCAGTTAGCTCAGTTGTATCTCAAGGAGATCGTTAGATTACATGGAGTCCCACAAACCATTATTTCAGATAGGGACAGTAGGTTCACATCACACTTCTGGGAGTGTGAACAGTCAGCTTTGGGCACTAAGTTAAAGTTTAGCACAACCTTCCATCCTCAAACAGATGGTCAAACAGAGCGAGTAAATCAGGTACTCGAAGATATGCTCCGAGCATGTGCCCTAGATTTCAAAGGAAGTTGGTGCAAATATCTGAGCTTAGTAGAATTTGCATACAACAATAGCTATCAGGCCACTATCGGCATGGCACCTTACGAGTCTCTCTATGGGCGGAGGTGTAGATCTCCAATCTGCTGGTATGAGAGTGGTGAACAGAAAGAACTAGAACTTCAGACAGATCTAGTAGCAGATACCACAGCAGCTATACAGCAGATCCGCCAGAGGATAGAGACAGCTCAGAGCCGCCAGAAAAGCTATGCTGATACACGGCGCAGACCTTTAGAGTTTTCAGTTGGGGATACAGTATTCCTCAGAGTGGCTCCCATGAAGGGAGTAATGCGTTTTGGGAAGAAGGGCAAACTATGTCCCAGATATGTGGGACCATACCTTATCAACAGAAGAGTTGGTAAGGTAGCATATGAGCTAGAGCTACCCCAGGAAATGTCAGCTGTTCATAATGTATTTCATGTCTCTATACTGAAGAAGCATATCCCAGATGCCACCCAGGTGATTGAGCCCCAGTCGGTACAAGTCCGTGAAGACCTCAGCTATGATAGTCGACCTACTCAGATAGTAGATCGAGCAGTTAAGAAATTGCGAAATAAGGAGGTACCATTAGTAAAAGTCATTTGGCAAAATCACACAGCAGAAGAGGCAACATGGGAGACAGAAGCCAGCATGAGACAGAAGTACCCAGAGTTATTCTAAGTTCGAGGATGAACTTTTTATAAGGTATGGGGGATTGTAACGCCCGAAAATTCTCAAAATAATTATTAGAAATATCCTAGTATTTTTCTGGAATTTTAGGATATTTTTACATAATTTTTAGAGTAGCGGAGGTAGCAAAAATAAATGGAATCGTAAAATAGCCTACGCGGGAATTGAACCCGAGACCTATTGGATCCTACTACTTTTAGCGGACTCCAGTAACCAAGTGAACCCAGCAGGGTTGTGCTGAATGAAAAGGGAGGCAATTAAATTTATATTAGAGTTGGGGGAAATTAACCACTTAATATAAATAGGGAATTAATAAGTGAAGAGTTATTTTTAACGTAACTTTTCCTCACCCTCACCCTAGCCACGCCGCCCCCTTCTCCTCTTCTTCTCTCGGCGCCAACCATAAGCACACCTAGGGTTCCGTCCCTAGGGTCATAGGGGTACTTTCCGGCGACGACTCCGACACGAGGACGCTCCCCTCCGCGAGAGGAACGCATAGACGCGAGAAGATCGTCGAAGAGATCTCTCCTCCGGAAAATCTAGCGATTAGATTTGTAAGAAAATCTGAACATGAGGTAAGAAACCCCTCACCTACAGTATAAGTAGCTTTCGTATGAATTTATGCTTCAGTTTAGTAGTATGTAGATTTCCGGCACAAAGGATGCGAATTAGCGCACACCAGGTGTCCGATTAAATAGTTAGCACAGTTAAAATGCAACTTAGGCATTTTGGTAGCTTAGATAAATGCAATAGAAGCATTTTTATATAGCTCATTTAATCTTGCTACAGCTATTACAGGACTAGATGTCCAATGGGTGGGCTCCCACAGTCGCCTCTAGGTTTAGATAACCTAGTTCTGGATTTAGACAACCTAGTAAAAGCAAGACAAGAATTATTAGCTTATGTTCAGTATTTTACTTTCTTAGTGGCACTGTACTGGATTAGATATCCATTAGGTTGGGCTCCCATAGTCGTCCCTAGGTTCAGATAACCTAGTAACCCTACTAAATTCGGGACTTGCAAACCCGGGTCTAGTTAGGGATGCGCGCATAGCAAGTACAGTTGTCGGGCCCAAACAGACGCATGATTATTATTTTAATCTATTTATGAATATAGTTTTCAAACATCACAAAATAGTTATGTGAGTTTAGTACAGCTTTAGCACCAAATTAGTATTAGCCTAGCCTAGCGTTGGTACCAGTTTAGCTTTCTGTTGATACAACATGATAGTTTATAATTAGCTTTATTGCCATGATCAATTTTGCTTCTATGTGTTGTATGCCATGCCATGCTTAGCATATTCAGAATGTATTTCAAATAGCATGATTTAAAAACATAATTTGCATCGTATGCATGTTTTAGTGTGGTAGATGGTTTCTTACTAGGCTCTCAAGCTTACAAATACTATTTTCCTTATACTACAGATAAAGGTAAAGGGAAGATGGACTAGCGGAGGCTGGAGGTCAATGCAATGATGAAGATGTGTGTGGATGGAACTGTTGGAGCAATCTAGGTGCCCTAAGTTTTGATGTTTGGGCAAAGGTTTAAGTTAGGTTTATTGTTGTATTTGATATGCATTGTGAGTGTGCAGGATACAGGTACAACAAGGAAAGTCCAAGGGTGAGTCTTGGCGGTGTAAGTCCAAGCATGTAGTCTTGGCAACGTAAGTCCAAGTGTGATCTTGGCAAAGGAGGAAAGTCCAAGGATGAGTCTTGGCGGTGTAAGTCCAAGCATGTAGTCTTGGCAACGTAAGTCCAAGTGTGACTTGGCAATGGATGAAGTCCCGGAGGCGCGATCTCTTGGCAAAGGAAGACCCGACAATAATGACAAGGCCGATGGAAGCTCCAGAAGGCAAGACGTGAAGGATGGGGAGGCATCCGAGGGACGCAAGGCTGATGGAGGAGGCTAGAAGGCTAGGTCTAGGTTGGTCGGGCGAGAACGAGTGTTGAGTGAATGTACTCGAGGTAAAATCCTAGAATTAGGGTTTACTGTAGCAGTACTGTAGCGTTACTGTAGCAGTACTGTAACAGTCGACTGGTGACTGTAGCAGTCGACTGGTGCACTATAGATAGCCGTTGAGAGAGCCGTTGGGCAGACACCAGTCGACTGGTGCAAGGACCAGTCGACTGGTAACGGGCAAATCAGCTTACTGATTTGTTCCAAGCTCTATAAGAAGGAGCTTGGGATGGCCGGCCAAGGTGACGAAATTAGACTTGGTTAAAGTCTAATTAGTAGTCACCAAAGTGCTCAAGGATCTCTTGTGTCCAAGTGATCTTGGTTGGAGTTGTGGTGAGGTTTCTCCACCCACAAGGAGGTTGAGCTAGCCGGAGTTTGCCGGGGACTAATCCACCTACGGATTAAGGGATCGTCCACCTTACGGACACGCCGTGGAGTAGGAGCAAGTTATCTCCGAACCACGTAAACACCTTGTGTTAGGGTTTGTGTTTGGTTTGTTGTCTTCTTCTTTCTTGTTTTAGGTTAACTTTCGTATTTGTTAGTTTATTTTTGTATTATGTTGTGCACTAACATTATAGGAAGTAAAGTTTTGGGTGAGACGCTATTCACCCCCCCTCTAGCGGACGTCAAGGTCCTAACAAGTGGTATCAAAGCGAGGTCGCTCTTCTACGGACTAACCGCCAAGAGAGCAAGAAGCTAGAGGAAGAAGAAGATGGAGTCCGAAGGACCGCTCGG
Organism: Zingiber officinale; assembly: GCF_018446385.1. Classification (NCBI taxonomy): domain Eukaryota; kingdom Viridiplantae; phylum Streptophyta; class Magnoliopsida; order Zingiberales; family Zingiberaceae; genus Zingiber; species Zingiber officinale. The sequence continues at coordinate 12,977,911 of NC_056002.1, forward strand.
ATGGGATATCCGAATTCCACCTCCGTATGACAAAGAAAACTTCAATTATTGGAGGAAGCGGTTGAAAACATGGTTCCAAATGGATTAGAATCAATGGGTTGTCTTGAGTGACCCATTTGAAGCTCCTACGGACAAGAAGGGTAAACGTCTCCGACCTCGGCATTGGACCGAAGAGCAACGAGAGCAATCGGAGGCGGACAAGGAGGTAACGAGAATTTTGTATAATTTACTACCTTCTAATATCATTGTGAGTGTAGGTGAATGCACAAGTGCATGTGATCTTTGGAAAAAGATCATTGCCTATCATGAAGACCCGTCACAATTCCAAGGAGTAGAGGAGTCCAAGGAGAAGGGTTCATTGGTCGAAGAAGATAATGACCAATCCGATGTTGACATAAGGTCAACATCCGAGGAGGAGAAGGAAGATGAGGAGGTATCATCCACATCTTCAAGGGAGGAAGAAGTGGAATCATCGACATCTTCAAGTGAAGAGGAAGAAGAGCAATCCAAGGAAGAGGAGATCTTGGAAGCTCAACCCTCCACCTCAACTACCAAGAAGAGCACAAAGGACCACATCAAATGCTTTAAGTGTGGTAAGATGGGGCACTACAAGAGTAGGTGTCCTTCACTCAAGGAGGTAAAGGAGGTAAACCCTAAACTCACTAAAGTTAATTTAGAAACTAATGTGAGTTGTAGGAAGAAGAAGAAGGAGGAGAAGAAGCACATTAGGTTCTTTACATGTGGTGAGTGGGGTCACTACCACACGAAGTGCCCAAGGAGAGGAGAGCTCAAGAAATTGGTGCACTTGAAGAAGTGGGAGAAGAAGAGAGCTTCAAGGGTAAGGGAGGTAAACCCTAACTTGAATGTTAGTTCAAATTTAAATCGTTATAATGCTATTTATCATGAAAATAGAATGCATGATAAATCTAAGGATAAATATATCCCTCCTCATGCTAGATTTATCACACCTAAGGCTAGGAAGGTAAATAATAATTTAGGCAATAACTCTAACGATTATAGATATATGCCTAGATATAGAAATACTCATAGGGGTCAAGAAAAATCCAAGTCTATGGATTCAATGACGGAAAACCAAGTCTTGAGGTCAAGACTTGATAATTTAGAAAGAACCCTAGCAAGAATGGAAAATATTCTTAGGGGTCAAAATGAGCATAACCTAGGAAAAGCTAGACAAGAGTCATCCAATGGCTATATAGGTTTGGGATACAAACCTAAAGCCAAGAAGGATGTGACTTCCTTTCATAGGGTTCCATATAGTTATGGGACCAACCCTAGGTTTAGTGGTCAAGCTAAAAGTACAAGGGAAGTTGTCCCTAAGAGTACTTTTGCAAAGACCAATGTGACTAAGACTTCTAAGAAGTCTAATAATGTCACAAAGAAGGTCACAAGGGAGGTCATCCCTAGAGTTGACTTAGTAAAGGTGACTAAGGCTCCAAAAAGGCTAAACAAAGTCACAAATAAGGTTACAAGGGGAGTTAGCCCTAGAAGTGACCTAGTGGAAGTGACCAAGGTTTCTAAGAAGCCTAAAAAGGTCCTTAGGAAGGTATCTATGGAAGTCATCCCTAGTGAGTACCTAGAGCATCCAAGGAGCACCAATAGGTTTTGGGTTCCTAGGAGCATATTCTCTACACCCTAGATAGGTTAGAGAGTGTCAACTCCAATTGGAAAGGTAGTTAACCCAACCTTTGTAAAGTTGACACTTGAGAGCATTTTCAAGGTTATTGTTAACCTTTGAAAAAGAAAAAGGTTATTGGGTTACTCTTTGAAAGAGTAATATATGTGTCAAAATTTGAGGAGTTAAATATAATTTAAATTGACACACTAGAGAGAAACAAAAGTAATGCCAAATTTGGAATTCGACATTTTCTTATGGAATTAAGGGAAATGCAAACCTTAATCCAAATTGTCACTCTTGGAAAGAGTAACATGTGCCAAATCTTAAGGAATTATGTTTGAATTAAATTGGCACAATGTGGAAAAACATAAGAAATACCAAATTGGGGTTTGGTATCTTCTTAGGGTAATTAAAGGAAAATCTAGGTCCTAATGTAAGATGTTTACTCTTTGGAAGAGTAAAATGTGTCAAACTTTGAGGTTTTGAACTTAATTTAAATTGACACATTTAGAAAAGGATAAGAAATGCCAAGTTGGAGTTTTGACATTTTCTTAGAAGGTTAAAGGCGAATCTAAGTTTTAATTTGATTTCATTTACTCTTGGAAAGAGTAAAATGTGCCATACTTTGAGGAATTTGTTTAACTTAAAATGACACAAATTTAGAAAGAAATTAAAGAAATGTCAAGTTGGGGTTTGACATTTTCTTGATAAAATTAGGCAATCTAGGGTTAAATTTTGAGTTAGCTAGGGTTAAGAATACTTAGATAGGTAATCTAGGTAAATTTTATTTATGCTAACTTGCCATGATTGTTTGCCCATCATATGTCATGACATCATATTTAGCATTCACATTTTATTATGAAAAATATAAAAATACCATGTCATGTCATACATACATCATGTAGCTATAACATGCTTTGCTTTTGAAAATTGCTTATTTTGATGTATGTCATTAATCATCATGCAGTATGTCAATTTCCTTGTGATTAAGGACAAAAGGCATTTATTATGTATGGAAGTGTTCCAACAAGAGGGATCATATCAAGTGACATCCTAGATGGATGATCATGATTTTTACAATGCCTAGATAGAGATGCATGATCCCTTAGTTTAGGGCAAGACCAAATATACATCTCACAAAGAACTATAAGGTGACTTGTATGTGTTTTAATACACGTTAGATACAAGTGAGATGTTAAGATGGTGAACAAAACTCAAGATGTTGATCTAGTGCATCTTGTTGAGTTTTAGGTTCATCAAAACACATAGTTATGTGTCTTCCAATCATTGGGAAAGCTGATGTACAAGTCATGTGCATTGAGCCCAAAGAACGTGGTTGGATATTGGTTTTGAAAATGATTTCAAAATACTTTTGAAAAACCTTTGTGAAGACTATCTTTTGATAGTAATCATCATTGAAAAGTTAGACACAAATTAGGAGAAAACATTGAAGTTTTCAAGAGTTTTCAAATTTGTGTCAATCTTTGAAAATAGAAAATATTTTCATAGAAAACTATTTTTCCCTGATAAAGTATACCCTAAATAATGTCTACATGAGTTTTCATGATGAAAACAAGTATGAATTGGTTAAGAAAAACTAGAGTGAAGTTTCGGTTGAAGTTTAGTTTCATTATTGAACTTTGAACCTCAAAACTTCAAGTTTTGGTTTTCCTAATTATTTAAGAACCCCAAGTCATTGTTGGTGCAATGATAGAAGTTTGACCATATTTTTAGAGGGAGTTACTATTTGAAAACATAAAAATCTTTTCTAAGACCAAAAGGAGGTCAAGTGTTAAGGTAGCACATGACATTGGTAGGAGAGGTGTTACCAAGGACAAGGGAGAGTCATCCAAGGTCAATAAGAAGGAATATGCTAGGGTAGCATATAATTATAGCAAGGATGAGGTGTCCAAGATTAAGGACAAGAATAAATTAATCAAAGACAAGGTGTCTAAGGTTAAGAATGTGAGTTTAGTAGTTCAAGTGTCACCCGAGGTGCATTGAAGTGGCCTAGCCATAGTGGATGAGTCACCAAGGGAGGTGACTAAGGTTAAGATTCCTAAGGATAGGAAGAGCTTTTGGGACCCATGATATATGGGTTATCAAATGTGCCAAGTGGTTAGGAGACAGACTTAAGTCTCTAACCTAGTGGGTTGGCACAATTGGGATGTGTTTCATGCATGAAAATATGACATTAGGGGTCATATTGCATAAAAATTAGTTTTTGATGTATAGATGTCATATAAACCCATGCTAGGGAAGTATTGTGATTTAGTATGGGCAGATACATCAAGAGGAAGCCAAAATTAGGACTTTAGGTCAATGTTCAATTGAACTATTTAGCTAGTTTTAAATTTTGTGTCAATCTTGGGATCTGTGATAAATATATTTTTATATATATTTTTTCCAAATAGACAAGGGTACAATAGACCTCTCCACAAAATTTGGGGATTTTTGGAGGTCTAGGGAATTTCTGGTGCATTTCTGAAGTTGGCCTGAAAAGGCTGATTTTTGCAGAAATAGGGTGCCAGTCGACTGGTGCAGATACCAGTCGACTGGTAACAGTGTTTTTGAGCACAGAATGTCTCTGTAAGCTTATTTTTTCGATACCAGTCGACTGGTGCAGATACCAGTCGACTGGTAACAGTAGATTTCGACCACAGAATGCTTCTGTAAGGTTCTGTCAAAGGGGGCAGTCGACTGGTACCTAGTTCAGTCGACTGATACCAGCCTAAAAATATTTTTTAACGTTGTTCTTGATCGTGTCAACTCGTTTAAATGTATGAGATCCATGGGGGATAAATACATGAGTTTAGGGTCAATTTGGATGACATGTTTTCAACAATTGGGATGTTGTTGGAGCTCTTTTTGATGTATGGCAAAGGGGGAGAAGTCTAGGTTTAAGTGGGAAACCTATACACCTTTGCAAGAAATCCTAACTCGAGGGAGAGCTTAGGTGAAGGGGGAGCGATTGTTTAGGCAAAGGGGGAGAAGTTTACCTTTGCGGGAAATCCTAGCTCAAGGGGGAGCTTAGGTGAAGGGGGAGCCTAGAGATTTAGGTTCCATTATTTATGCATGAGTTGATTTGCATATGTATTGCATTTATGTTTCCCTAACTTAAACAGGTTGTCAAACATCAAAAAGGGGGAGATTGTTGGAGCAATCTAGGTGCCCTAAGTTTTGATGTTTGGGCAAAGGTTTAAGTTAGGTTTATTATTGTATTTGATATGCATTGTGAGTGTGCAGGATACAGGTACAACAAGGAAAGTCCAAGGGTGAATCTTGGCGGTGTAAGTCCAAGCATGTAGTCTTGGCAACGTAAGTCCAAGTGTGATCTTGGCAAAGGAGGAAAGTCCAAGGATGAGTCTTGGCGGTGTAAGTCCAAGCATGTAGTCTTGGCAACGTAAGTCCAAGTGTGACTTGGCAATGGATGAAGTCCCGGAGGCGCGATCTCTTGGCAAAGGAAGACCCGACAATAATGACAAGGCCGATGGAAGCTCCAGAAGGCAAGACGTGAAGGATGGGGAGGCATCCGAGGGACGCAAGGCTGATGGAGGAGGCTAGAAGGCTAGGTCTAGGTTGGTCGGGCGAGAACGAGTGTTGAGTGAATGTACGCGAGGTAAAATCCTAGAATTAAGGTTTGCTGTAGCGTACTGTAGCAGCACTGTAGCGTTACTGTAGTAGTACTGTAGCAGTCGACTGGTGACTGTAGCAGTCGACTGGTGCACTGTAGATAACCGTTGAGAGAGCCGTTGGGCTGACACCAGTCGACTGGTGCAAGGACCAGTCGACTGGTAACGGGCAAATCAGCTTACTGATTTGTTCCAAGCTCTATAAGAAGGAGCTTGGGATGGTCGGCCAAGGTGACGAAATTAGATTTGGTTAAAGCCTAATTAGTAGTCACCAAAGTGCTCAAGGATCTCTTGTGTCCAAGTGATCTTGGTTGGAGTTGTGGTGAGGTTTCTCCACCCACAAGGAGGTTGAGCTAGCCGGAGTTTACCGGGGACTAATCCACCTACGGATTGAGGGATCGTCCACCTTACGGACACACCGTGGAGTAGGAGCAAGTTATCTCCGAACCACGTAAACACCTTGTGTTAGGGTTTGTGTTTGGTTTGTTGTCTTCTTCTTTCTTGTTTTAGGTTAACTTTCGTATTTGTTAGTTTGTTTTTGTATTCTGCTGTGCACTAACATTATAGGAAGTAAAGTTTTGGGTGAGACGCTATTCACCCCCCCTCTAGCGGACGTCAAGGTCCTAACAGGAACTTGGAAAAAAAGATCTTAGGGAATTGCAGCGAGTTTTGTTTTGAACATTAGAACTGTTAGCATTTTAGTATTCCGCACCTTAGTATGTTAAATGCCATGAACTAGTAAATTATGCACTCTACCATGCTTAGAACATTGGTTATGTGATGTTAGAATGTTTCCCAGTTGTTTTAGAACTTGTATGTGTGATTGAGGCACGAAACAGTGCTGAAATCAAACTTCTGGTATGAAATCAGAAACCTCAATCGATCGGCCGATCGATTGGAGGCTTCTCAATCGACTGGTCGATCGATTGAGAAGTTCATACCGTGAACAGTAAGCTTTTGGATCGATCAGCCGATCGATCCGGATGCCTTCTATCGCGAACAGAAAGCCCTGGGATCGATCACTGGATCGATTGGCCAGTCTGGATCGATCAGCCGATCGATCCAAAATATTACCCCGAGCACAGTAGCAGTCTGAATCGATCATTGGATCGATCCAACCTAAGTTCCGCATACAGTAGCATGCTGGGTCGATCACTAGATCGATTAGACCATTCCAATTGATCTACCGATCGATTGGGAAGCCTGATAGCAGCTGGGAACCCCTTATTCCAGTTCCTTGACCATGGCGAGTGTAATATATGACATGAATGGTTTTGATTACACCCCTTAGCACATATAGAATAAAGAAATGATAATAGTTTAGCCAAGTTTTATTTAGTATAGCTTCCGCACCTAGACTTAGTGATGGTCATGAATATAGCTTAGCACAGCATAATGTGACGATCCGGCCTTACAGCCTAGTTAGTAGAAGGTGGGTCGTTACATAGGAAGATCCTGCTGGCCGGATACTTCTGGCCAACGCTACACGAGGACGCCGCTCGGACCGTCACAACGTGTCTTTCCTGTCAGAAGTACCACAGCTTCTCACATAAGCCGACGGAAGAAATGAAAGCGTCCACAGTGTCTTGCCCGTTCGATCAATGGGGCATGGACATCATAGGACCCTTCCCTATGGCGACCGGACAACGGAAATTTCTATTGGTGGCAGTAGATTACTTCTCCAAGTGGGTGGAGGCTGAACCATTGGCCAAGATAACTAAGCACATGGTCAAGAAATTCATCTGGCAAAACATCATCTGTCGGTTCGGCATTCCGCGTCGGCTCGTGTCGGACAATGGACGACTGTTTGTTGGAAATCAGCTCGAGAAATGGTGCAAGGGATATGGCATTGAGCAGCACTTCACGTCTGTGACATACCCCCAAAGCAATGGTCAAGCCGAAGTAGCCAATCGAGAAATACTCCGAATTCTTCGGGCTCGGCTCGACCACATGGGAGGAAGCTGGGTGGACGAGCTGCCGGGGGTCTTATGGGCCATCCGCATGACCCCAAAGGAGGGAACGGGAGTAACACCGTTCCACCTGGTGTATGGAGGCGAGGCGGTCGTCCCAGTCGAAGTCGGTGTGGAGTCCGTCCGGATAAAGAATTACGACAAAGATAATTCCGAGTGGAGGCAGATAGAATTGGACTTGATCGACGAGGAGCGAGCCAAAGCGTCTGTCCGGCTGATGGCCTAAGGCAGAGAATGAAGCAGAACTACAACCGCCGCGTGATTCCTCGAACATTCCAGGTGGGCGATTTGGTCTGGAAGAAAGTGAAGCCGGTTGGTGACGTAGACAAGCTGGAGGCTCCTTGGGCGGGACCCTTCAAGGTCATCGAGAAGCTCCGATCGGGAGCCTACTACTTGGAGGATGAGGATGGACGGCGGTTGGATAGGCCATGGAGCGCAAACTGTTGGGTTTTTCGAGCCGCGAAAACTGCTTTTTACGTCGCGAAAACCCCGAATCACCCATGCCACTGGATCTCGTGCGAAGAAAAACTTTCGAAAATATGAGTACGAGTTTTAAACTTTGATCTACAGTAGATCTACAAAGGAAAAACATTTATACCTTCGGTGCGTGCCCTTCGCAATCCCACAAGTCCAAGGTACGCCGGATCTCGAAGTTGTCAACGTAGACAACTCTCTAGTCATATCCACACGAACAAGAAGTGTTCTCTAACACTCAAGGATGGAGAAGAGAGCACCCCAAGTGTGCTAGCACTTTCTAGGGCTCTCGGGTAGGATTTGAAAGGAAGAAAAAGAGAGAATGCAAAAAGAATCTCATACACTCAAGAAGTAGTATCCTCCTTTATGACCTTCACTCTTCCTTATGCTCTTGGAATTCACTCAATCACCTTCTCCTCCTTTGAAACCCACGGCAACAGCAAGCAAGAGGAGGAAGAATCAAGGAAGAAGAAGAAGCAATTACCACACATGAATGCCACCAAATGAAACCCCCCCCCCCTCACATTAGTGTGGCCGGCCACACAATGTAACCTCCTCATTTAATGTGGCCGGCCACATTAAGTGGTATAAGATGTGTAACCTCCATGAGGTGGCACACCATTATGAGGTGGAAATGATGTGGCAAGGTTAGTCATGCCATGTAGGATGAGTCAACCTTTATGATGTGGCAATACATCAAGTCAAACTTGATGTTTCAACTTCCATTTAGTCAAGTCAAAATTGACCAATTATCTTCCTTGTTGAGTTAAATCCAACCTTTGATTCAAGTCAATTTTAATTTAATGAATCTCAATTCATTAATATAAATTGACCCAATGAATCAAATTTAAATTAGACTCATTCAACAATTGAATCTAATTGAGTCTAACTCAATAAGTCTAATTTGAATTAATCCGAATCCAATCTTTGGTGCATCATATGAACCTAATCCAATTGGTTCATCCTATGAACCTAATCTCCATCCACTTGTTCTTTGTGTGTGACCCAATAGGTTCTTGTAACGTTGGCAATGCCCCTAAACCCATTTAGGACCATAAGTAATGAGCGGTATCTAGCAATACATCATTACTACCCAAGTTACAAGAATGTTGAGATCCAACATCACCTTGTGACTATTAATTGTGACTCCTCACAATATATGACAAGTGTCCTTCTATCCTAGACATCTAGATTGATCAATGTGAGGCATAGACCGTGTCATCCTCTAATCAATCTAAATCTTGAACTCCAAGTAGACTCACTCGATCAAATGAGCTCAACATCTCATGTTGACTCATTTGGGCATGACCATGCACTTCGTGGTCTAACTCTATCAAGAATACCGATGTCGCTCCCGTCATATGGGAGAGATAGATCTCATCTGCATCACTCACATCCCTCTGCATAATTCGTTATATACCCAGTAATCGCCTTTATAGTCCACCCAGTTACGGGTGACGTTTGACGAAACCAAAGTACATAACTCCTTATGTAGGGAACCATGGTGACTTCAGGTCTAAGGACCAATAGTCATACTAATAGTCACATGAGAAAGTATATGACACTCATATAACGATCCATGATACTTTCTCATGGCGGGTCATTCAGTATACATTCTCCAATGCATACGCATGTGTCAACTTGATATCTCCATATCCATGACTTGTGAGATCAAGTCATCGAATTGACCTACATTCTAGTCTTATTGCATTAACATTGTCCCTGAATGTTAATACTCGACTAGGAATGATTAAGAGTAGTGTTCCCTATATCATCTCACTATCGATTCAACCAATCAATTGATATAGGTAAGAACCTTCTACTCAAGGACGTTATTATACTTAGTTTATTTGGAACCAATACAAGTAAGTATAATAACCAAAAACCAAATGTCTTTATTTATATAGAATATGATACAACAAGTCCAAAATACAATCATCAAATGATTGGCTCTAGGGCTCTAGCTAACAATCTCCCACTAGCACTAGTGCCAATCAGTGTAAGCTCTAAGCCCCAATGACCTAGTGTGACCATCATGCTTCCTCTGTGCCAAAGCCTTGGTCAAGGGATCTGCGATGTTAGCATCTGTAGGTACTCTGCAAATCTTCACATCTCCTCTCTCGATGATCTCTCGAATGAGATGGAAACGTCGTAGTATGTGTTTGGTCCGCTGGTGTGAGCGAGGTTCCTTCGCCTGTGCTATATCTCCATTGTTGTCACAATAGAGCTCAATGGGGTCAGCAATGCTAGGAACCACCCGAAGTTCAGTGATGAACTTGCGGATCCAAACTGCCTCCTTTGCTGCCTCTGATGCAGCAATATACTCAGCCTCTATTGTAGAATCAACTACTGTGTCCTGCTTCGAACTCTTCCACCTCACAGCACCACCATTAATGCAAAATACGAACCCCGACTGCGATCTATAGTCATCTTGGTCTGTCTGGAAGCTAGCATCACTGTAACCCTTTACAGCTAGCTCATCATTGCCTCCATATATCAAGAAATATTCTTTAGTCCTTCTTAAGTACTTAAGAATATTCTTGACCGCTATCCAGTGACTTTCACTTGGAATCATCTCGTCATGCTCAAAGCATACGAGACATAGGTCGAGTACATAGCATGGCGTACATGATCGATCCTATGGCTGAGGCATAAGGGATCTGATCTATGCGGTCTCTCTCCTCTCTAGAAGAGGGACCTTGAGTCTTCGAAAGACTCACGCTATGTGACATCGGCAGAAATCCCTTCTTGGAGTTCTGCATGGCAAACCGAAGGAGTACCTTATCAATGTATGTACTCTGACGTAGGCCAAGCAATCTCTTAGATCTATCTCTATAGATCTGAATCCCTAGAATGTGGGATGCCTCACCAAGTCCTTCATTGAGAAGCAACTCCCTAGCCAGGTCTTGACAGACTGAAGAATAGGGATGCCATTCCCAATGAGTAGTATGTCATCCACATACAATATGAGGAAGACAACTATATCCCCTACAACCTTCTTGTAGACACGAGGCTCATCTTCGTTCTTGATGAAACCAAACTATTTGATCGCATCATCGAATCGAAGATTCCAGCTTCGAGAAGCTTGCTTTAGTCCATAAATGGACCTATGCAGCTTGCATACTCTGCTAGTATGCTTTGGATCTACAAAACCCTCAGGTTGTGTCATGTACACATCCTCGAGTAGGTTTCCATTCAGAAACGCGGTTTTGACGTCCATCTGCCAGATCTCGTAATCGTGGTAAGCTGCAATAGTAAGCATGATCCGAATGGACTTAAACATCGCTAGTAGAGAAAAGGTTTCATCATAGTCAATACCATGTAATCTGCTTGAAACCTTTAGCTACCAAGCGACCCTTATAGATAAGTCCATTCATGTCAGTCTTTCTCTTAAAGACCCACTTGCATCCAATGAGTTTTACCCTTTCAGGTGGATCAACCAAAGTCCATACTTGGTTGGTGTACATGGATTCCATCTCGGATCTCATGGCCTCTAGCCATTTCTCGGAATCTGGTCTCATCACAGCTTCCTGATAGGTGGTAGGCTCATCATCTATGAGCACAACGTCATCATGGTCAGACAAAAGAAATGAGTATCTCTCAGGCTGACGATGTACCCTATCAGACCTGCGAAGAGGTATGTCTACTTGAACTGGTTGTTGTTCCTCAACTCTTTGTGTAACAACATCATCCACAACACTTTGTGGTTCCAGTTCAATTTCCATCGAGACATCAGTGCTATTGTTCACATCTTGAACTTCTTCAAGATCGAACGCGCTCCCACTAGTCTTTCTAGAAACAAAGTCCCTTTCTAGAAAGACCCCAGTCTTTGCCACAACTACCTTGTGCTGACTGGGAATGTAGAAGTAATATCCCTTAGTTTCCTTGGGATATCCAATAAAGTAGCACTTATCGGATTTAAGTCCTAACTTGTCTGAGACTTGACGTCGAACGTAAGCCTCACAACCCCAAATCCTCATGAAAGACACCTGGGCATCTCTCCCAGTCCATATCCTATATGGTGTCTTTATCACGGCCTTTGATGGAACTCGGTTGAGTATAAAAGCTGTCGTGTCTAGAGCATAGCCCCAAAGGAATGTCGAAAGATCTGTGTGACTCATCATAGATCGTACCATATCTAATAGGGTACGATTCCTCCTTTCAGATACACCATTCCACTGTGGTGTTCCAGGAGGAGTGAGTTGGGATAGGATCCCACACTCTGCTAGATAGTCACGAAACTCATGGCTAAGGTATTCTCCACCTCGATCAGATCGAAGTATTTTAATACTCTTGCCTAGCTGGTTCTGTACTTCATTCTTGAATTCTTTGAATTTTTCAAAGAATTCAGACTTATGTGTCATCAAGTACACATAACCATATCTACTAAAGTCATCAGTAAATATGATCAAGTACCTATAACCACTTCTAGCAGCGACATTGAAAGGGCCACATACATCACTATGTATGAGTCCTAACAAATCAGTCGCTCTCTCGCTGTGCCCACTAAAGGGAGTCTTGGTCATCTTGCCTCGTAGGCATGACTCGCATATCTCATATGATTCTAAATCAAATGAGTCCAGCAAACCATCCTTATGGAGCTGGGATAAGCGCTTGTCATTTATATGACATAAGCGACAGTGCAGAGGTAGGTTTGGTTCATGTCATTTAACTTGAACCTCTTGGTATTTATGTTATAGATAGGGCTCTCAAGGTCTAGAATATAGAGTCCGTTCATCAGAGGTGCACTACAATAGAACATATCGTTTAAATAGACAGAACAACATTTGTTCTTTATTGTAAACGAAAATCCTTTCTTGTCCAAACAAGAAACTGAAATTATGTTCTTAGTCAAGGCAGGCACATAACAACAATCATCTAATTCTAGTACAAGCCCAGAGGGTAGAGATAGATAGTAAGTTCCTACAGCAATAGCAGCAACCCGTGCTCCATTGCCTACTCGTAGGTCTATCTCACCCTTCGTCAATGCCCTGCTATTTCTCAGTGCTTGTACATTAGTACAAATGTGCGAAGCACGTCCGATATCTAATACCCACGATGAAGAAATAAAGAGGTTGACTTCTATAACATGTATACCTGAAGTAAAAATCTTATTTCTCTTCTTCGTAAGATCTTCCAGGTATTCTTTGGAGTTCCTCTTCCAGTGTCTTGCTTGTCCTTGATATAGGTGACAAAGATGTTCAACCATATCGTAAGCGCCCATCAACTCGTGTTGCTTCTGAAGCTCAGAGTTCATGGTCGCGAGCATTAGACAAGACACATCTAATGCGTCATCTTGATGCTTCTTGAAAGCATCTTGGTCAGCTCGCGTGGCAGTGGCAGGAGGAGCCTCCGGAATGGGCTACTCCAGAACGTACAGTTTACGTTCTTGGGTGAGAACTATTCTCAGGTTCCTGTACCAGTCCAGGAAATTTGCTTCGTTGAGCTTGTCCTTCTTAAGGACAGATCGCAGGGAGAAGATGTTCGTATTCGACGTCATGGTAATCTACAACAGAAATAAATGCAGAAATAAGTATCATATTCTTAATCATTTAATTAGGTCTTTAACTAAATGATGCTCCCACTGAATTTTATAATTCATGTGGGACAAGATCCACATCATACTAACCCTTGAGTTAGCTTTGGCTAATACGCCCAAGACTTAGTATGATCGGTAGGTAACGATTACCAATTACATCTCTATGCAACTCTTGTTTATAGGTTCAATATCTGCATTTATATTAAAACTCGAGTTAGCTTTGGCTAATACGCCCGAGAGTTAATATATATGTGATTTTGACCTATCTTTCCAACCGTTGGAAGAATGCCTATAGTTATACTCGATCCAACCGAGTTAACTAGGAATACTCAATCTAATTGAGTTGTACTCGCCCATGCGTTGATAGGCGGAACCAAGATTGTCCCTCCGTACCCTACCAAGATAGTATGTGTTGCTCTGCTTTGGCAGATTCAACAACAACATGCGATCGAGGTAGTGGTAGGTATCACGGCATGGCAGACATTACGAGTTGACGTGATTCAGATCTAATCTAAACGATGATGCGTATCATATACTCGATAGATCTAATCTAATCGAAGGGTGCATCATATGCATGAATTAGATCTAATCTAATCGTAAGGCACTAATTAATTACTTAATTAACTAGCATGCATCACATACACACAAAACAATTAATTAAATAATTAATCAAATAATTTTGTGATTATGTCATGGCCCTACTACGATCTTCTCAAGCCAATGAGAAGATCGGATGGTCAACCTAAGGTCAACAGCTTCTCAAGCTCCTTCCTTTGACCACCTCGTGTTGCTCGCGCCCTCCTCGTAACTCCGTCTCGAGTGGACCTTCCACCACCTCAAAATTTACATTACATTTTGAAACTCGAGTTACATTCGAGTCTAAATCTAATTTACAACAAGAATAAAAGAGAAAGGCACGACGCGCAGGTCGTGAAAAATAAAAACATACAACACGTACATCACATCACGGCACGCAGGCCATATTATGAATTACAACACGAATTATCCAATCAAATTGGGTCTTTGGGCCATGACTATCACAAAAATAATATATAATTCAAAATTATATATTTCTATAATTTTCTGTAATTTTTCTATAATTTTTACAATTTTTACGAGTAGAATTTCCCGGCGGTTCCGTTTAGCGGTTTTCGGGCGCAATCGCGGAACGAATCCCCTTGCGGGGCCAGGGGCAGCGCCCCTACCCGCGATCTAACAATCGCGAGGGTTCCTTTGCGATCTAACAGCGCCTAAGCCCGCTGTCCAAAAAAATTTTGGGGCGAAACTTTGCCGTTTTGGAAAATTCTTCTCGGTAGTCGAAGCCTACAAGTGCCGAAACACTTGTGCTTCGCTTCTACGAGAAAAATACCCATAAAAACTCTAAAAGCCATAAAATTACAGATTATCACAGAACTGAATTTTTTTGTCATAAAAACAAAAACTAAACTCGTACAAGCTTCGCACGTGGCTCTGATACCACTGTTGGATTTTTCGGGCCGTGAAAACCGCTTTTCGCGTCGCGGAAACCCCGAATCACCCATGCCACTGGATCTCGTGCGAAGAAAAACTTTCAAAAATATGAGTACGAGTTTTAAACTTTGATCTACAGTAGATCTACAAAGGAAAAACATTTATACCTTCGGTGCGTGCCCTTCGCAATCCCGCAAGTCCAAGGTACGCCGGATCTCGAAGTTGTCAACGTAGACAACTCTCTAGTCATATCCACACGAACAAGAAGTGTTCTCTAACACTCAAGGATGGAGAAGAGAGCACCCCAAGTGTGCTAGCACTTTCTAGGGCTCTCGAGTAGGATTTGAAAGGAAGAAAAAGAGAGAATGCAAAAAGAATCTCATACACTCAATAAGTAGTATCCTCCTTTGTGACCTTCACTCTTCCTTATGCTCTTGGAATTCACTCAACCACCTTCTCCTCCTTTGAAACCCACGGCAACAGCAAGCAAGAGGAGGAAGAATCAAGGAAGAAGAAGAAGCAATTACCACACATGAATGCCACCAAATGAACCCCCCCCCCCCCCCCCCCCTCACATTAGTGTGGCCGACCACACAATGTAACCTCCTCATTTAATGTGGTCGGCCACATTAAGTGGTATAAGATGTGTAACCTCCATGAGGTGGAAATGATGTGGCAAGGTTAGTCATGCCATGTAGGATGAATCAACCTTCATGATGTGGCAATACATCAAGTCAAACTTGATGTTTCAACTTCCATTTAGTCAAGTCAAAATTGACCAATTATCTTCCTTGTTGAGTTAAATCCAACCTTTGATTCAAGTCAATTTTAATTTAATGAATCTCAATTCATTAATATAAATTGACCCAATGAATCAAATTTAAATTAGACTCATTCAACAATTGAATCTAATTGAGTCTAACTCAATAAGTCTAATTTGAATTAATCCGAATCCAATCTTTGGTGCATCATATGAACCTAATCCAATTGGTTCATCCTATGAACCTAATCTCCATCCACTTGTTCTTTGTGTGTGACCCAATAGGTTCTTGTAACGTTGGCAATGCCCCTAAACCCATTTAGGACCATAAGTAATGAGCGGTATCTAGCAATACATCATTACTACCCAAGTTACAAGAATGTTGAGATCCAACATCACCTTGTGACTATTAATTGTGACTCCTCACAATATATGACAAGTGTCCTTCTATCCTAGACATCTAGATTGATCAATGTGAGGCATAGACCGTGTCATCCTCTAATCAATCTAAATCTTGAACTCCAAGTAGACTCACTCGATCAAATGAGCTCAACATCTCATGTTGACTCATTTGGGCATGACCATGCACTTCGTGGTCTAACTCTATCAAGAATACCGATGTCGCTCCCGTCATATGGGAGAGATAGATCTCATCTGCATCACTCACATCCCTCTGCATAATTCGTTATATACCCAGTAATCGCCTTTATAGTCCACCCAGTTACGGGTGACGTTTGACGAAACCAAAGTACATAACTCCTTATGTAGGGAACCATGGTGACTTCAGGTCTAAGGACCAATAGTCATACTAATAGTCACATGAGAAAGTATATGACACTCATATAACGATCCATGATACTTTCTCATGGCGGGTCATTCAGTATACATTCTCCAATGCATACGCATGTGTCAACTTGATATCTCCATATCCATGACTTGTGAGATCAAGTCATCGAGTTGACCTACATGCTAGTCTTATTGCATTAACATTATCCCTGAATGTTAATACTCGACTAGGGATGATTAAGAGTAGTGTTCCCTATATCATCTCACTATCGATTCAACCAATCGATTGATATAGGTAAGAACCTTCTACTCAAGGACGTTATTATACTTAGTTTATTTAGCACCAATACAAGTAAGTATAATAACCAAAAACCAAATGCCTTTATTTATATAGAATATGATACAACAAGTCCAAAATATAATCATCAAATGATTGACTCTAGGGCTCTAGCTAACACAAACCACCTCCAGCCCTATCGGGCCGGATGAAAGGTGCGCCGATGTAATGTATTTCATGAATATGCCGTTCGAATGTATCTTCTGGCTGCAGGAATGAAAGCTATAAGAACAAAGCAAAGGCATGAGCACTGTGCGCCCATCGGATAGTTGTATAAAGGCATGGCGAAGACCCCGTGCCGTTCGGCCGGAAGTATATTATCCGAGCCAAATGCTCGATGGCGAAGACCCCGTGTCGTTCGGCCGGAAGTATATTATCCAAGTCAAATGCTTGATGGTGAAGACCCCGTGCCGTTCGGTCGGGAGTATATTATCCAAGCCAAATGCTCGATGACGAAGACCCCGTGCCGTTCGGCCGGGAGTATATTATCCGAGCCAAATGCTCGATGGTGAAGACCCCGTGCCGTTCGGCCGAGAGAATATTATCCGAGCTATAAGCTCATCATTGAAGACCGTCGAGCAGCGACGTTAAACTCTAGAGTCGGACCGGCGACTATAAATCCCCCGGCTTGAAAACCGTCGAGCTCGACGTTAAACTCTAGAGTCGGACCGGCGACTATAAATCCCTCGGCTTGAAGACCGTCGAGCGGCGACGTTAAACTCTAGAGTCGGACCGGCGACTATAAACCCCCCGGCTTGAAGACCGTCGAGCGGCGACGTTAAACTCTAGAGTCGGATCGGCAACTATAAACCCCCCCGGCTTGAAGACCGTTGAGCGGCGACGTTAAACTCTAGAGTCGAACCGGCGACTATAAACCCTGGGCTTGAAGACCGCCGAGCGGTGGCGTTAAACTCTAGAGTCGGATCGGCGACTATAAATCCCCCTGGCCGGAAGAAGATAATAAAAAATGTCGACCTGTGAGTCGAGCGGCCGATCGGCCAAGTTACCAAAGGTACTTCGCGAACACCTAGCGGGAATTCCATTTAAAGAAGTGGGGGTGTTCAGGCGAGCGGCCTAGTTACAGGGAATACTTGGTGAAAAATTTCTTGGGAAAGCAAAGCAAGACGAGAAAGGATTAACGATAGGAAAGAGTGGGAGACGCGAACGGCGATAGTGCGCGCGCCGATCGGAAGGCACAAGTATTGACAAAAAAAGTAAGCTAATAAAAAGACGGCATGTCTTCATTAAAATTCAGGCTCTTAAAGCCGATCGGAAAGGTTACAAAAAACACTACTCGATGAAATCATAAACGGTCTTCGGGATGGAAGAGAGGAGCGCCACGTAGTCTTCAGCCGGGATGATTGTGGAGTCGGGAAGTTGACCCTTAGACTTCAGGTAGTCAGTCATGGCGGTAATGGTCAACTCAAAGGCAGTATACATCCGCTCGCAGGCCTTCTCAAAAAATTCGTTCGAGCGGATGTGCTGCTGCTTCAGTGTTGCGACCCAGCCTGGCTCGGCCTCTTGATACTCCTTGAAGACAGCTTGGGAAGCTTCAAGAGCCTCCTACAAGTTCTTCAGTTCGTCCCTATGTTTGATCGCTTCACCCGAGCGGCTCGCCTTCTCGCCGTCCAGCTGCTCCACCAACTCCTTAACTCGTTGTTCCAGGTCCCGCGCATCGACATTTTTCTTCTCCAGATCGGCGATGGTCGTTTTCTTCCAATCGGTGGCTAGGCTTATTTTTCGGTCAAGTGTCTTGACCTGTCTTTCGAGTTCAGCCAAAGTATGTGCATGGTCGGCCGTCTTCTTTCGCTCCGCCTCCAATAAATCTTGGGTCTTTTTGAGCTCTTTTTGCAGCTCGACATATGAGGGACCCTAGGAGGGGGCGCCGCCAGAACTCTTTAGCCTCTTCAGCTCTTCGTCTACCATGGCCAGCCGATTGGAGACAGCAATCTCCTCCACCCATCTCTGACATAAACATGAGTATTGATAGCCGATTGGAAAGAGGACGTAAAGAACTTCGGAGGAAAACACACTTACCCCAGTGGCCTGCTGCATATGACTGTTGGCCAGTTTGCCGAGCGGAATCATCGCGACTCGGGCCCGAGCATCGGCCCACATCTCGGCGAGAGGCCCCTTCATGGTGATCATATGCTCGGGTACAGTTGGTCGATCAGACTCGGGCAAAAGTTCCTCGGTGGGAAGATGCAGGGTTGCCCTGATTGTGCGGCTCCGACCGGGAGACGTGTGAGCAGATGTAGAAGGAGCAGAGGCCGGGGCGGAGAATTTGGACAAAATAACCGAACGCTGGACCCGGCTGGGGGCAAGTGGAAGAGCGCTGACCGGCACAACCTCAATAGGGTTGGCGGGCAAGTTTAGTTGAGACGGAGTCCGATCGGAGGATAATGCCTCCACCATTGGAGTTTTCCCACGAGAATCGGACCCCGCCCGCTCGGATACGCGAACAGCAGAAGTAGTCGATCGCAAAGGTGTATCCGTCCGACGCCTCTTTTGCCTAAGTGGCTGCTTGTCTTCCTGATCGGAGCCTTTCTATTGCACGGCTAGCTCCCTGTTTGAAGTATTGCCTCCCGTCACCTCCATGGGGGAGGCCTGAGCGGCTAACTCTTCCGCATGTGTCTCGCTCTCACCCTCGTGAGAGCCGACCGGAGTGATGCCCAGTCGTTCCATCTCTTTGGCGGCGACCGCCTCAAGCGCCTCGACTTTCCTCTTCAAAATCCCGAGCATCACAGACTCCATGACGATATTTGCTGCAACGGAAAAAGAAAAAATCAGTTAGCACTCAAAGTATGTGTGCAAGTGAAATGCTTACTGAAGCTGCTCGGAAGTGTAGTGCGGCTCAGACTCAGGCCGAATATATATAGCACGGCTTCAGGCAGAAGCTTGTTGATATCGAGCTTCAGACCGGCAAGCAGATTCGCGGCCTTGAGATAGTCCGGTCGGGTCTTATATCTTTTTAGCTCGGGAGAGGTAGGCGGTCCGACTTGCCATTTGGTTCGGAAGGGAGCCCGCTCGGGTAGACAGAGATAGAAGTAGTACTCCTTCCAGTGTTTATTGGAGGAAGGAAGTTTATCAAAGAAGACTAGACCGGGCCGAGCCTAGAATAAATAGGTACCCAGCTCGGACTGCTTGGGATAATAAAAATAGTAAAAAATTTCCGGTCGGAGAGGGATACGGTGTATCTTGAACAGTACAACCACTCCACACAAAAGGCGGAAAGTGTTGGGAACTAGTTGGGCGAGCGGAAGACCAAAGAAGTTGCAAACATCGGCGAAGAAGGGGTGAAGAGGAAATCGCAGACCGGTTGTGAATTAGTCGCGGAAAAAACAGATGGCTCCGCTCGGCGGTTTGTGAGGCCGAGCGGTTGGTGAGGGTAGAATAAGTTCGAGGTCAGACGGAACGTCAAAACCATCAAGCAAAGTCTCGGTGTCACGCCGGTCGAAGCGAGATTCCATGGTAGTATACCAAGGACCTAAAGCGGGATCTACGAGTCGGGATGGACTGGCCATTATCCGATCGGGCAAGAAAGCAAAGGCCAAGAAAATAGGAAATGACACAAGGCAAGGAGAAGATGAAAGGGACAACGACTAGAAGACGATAACCCGACCAAAAAAGACGAAGAAAACAAAGAGGAAAGGCAGATGAACCTTACGAAGAGGCTGGGGATCGAGGGAAAACGGCGAGGAATCGTTGGAAAACAGTGAGGCGGAGTTGCCGGAACGCTGAAGCACCAAAGGAAGGCGGCGGAACACGCGAAGGCAAAGGTGTGACGGGAGAGGAAGGTGACGACTTTATAAGGTAGGGCCCGATCGGCCTCGACCGTCCGATGCAGGTCACAGGAACCGAGGCCCCCATCGGGTCGTTCATTTCAAAATGCCGAAGTCCCATCGGACGCATCGCCAAACGGTACAATGACGCCAGCAGAGGCGCCACGTGGCATCATGTCATAAGGGTGCATTTAATGAGCGCCATTACGGTGCACAGCGCGCGTGCTCAGTCTTAATGGAGAAGATTTGCACAAATCCCGAGAAGATCCGAAGGACGTCAGCGAGGACCGTCAGTGGAGACAAATTACTCTCGGATTTGGAATGGGGACGGGAGCAACGGGCGTTACTCAGGAGGAAGAAGATGCTACAGTAACAAAAATCGCGAGAAGAGAAAACGCTTGAGCCCACTATCACTTTACCTTCTCATGCCTTTTAAATCAACTCTCAATCTGATCGGATGACTTCATTTTCTAGTAACTTTTTGAGTGTTCAACGAGTGTAAAAGACTTCTCCGCCTTCACCGAAAGAGATCTTTTAGTGCTTTATTTTACCTTGAATTAACAACTACTTAGATTATAATAAAATAATTTTTTGTGCCTCTTTAATTTATTAGTTGTTAAACTACCTTAAGTTAATTGTACTATTAATTTTTTTTTTGAAAGATCAAGTAATGTCTATTTGTAATTTATAAGTAATTCATCCCTCTCCTTTTCCTTTTACCGATCACATGGGGCCAAACACAGAACACCATAGTTCAATATTTAGTTGGGGCTATCCAAAAGGCTATTAATTGACGGAATAACTATGTAATATGACACATATGTAATTCTACATTAGGGGAGAGGAGAGGGTTGTGGGGATTAACTGTTAGAGCCCTCCCAAAAAAAAAGTTAATTTTTTTAAATATATATTTGAAATAATTTTATAAAATACGCCATCGGAATTAAGAAAACTATACCCATTTCCGATAATTTTCGATCCAATAGTATTTGAACCTCACTCATTAATCATTGATGGTGATGATCATGTATATATCAATTAATAACTCATTTGATTTTTTTTAAAAAATTAATAATTATATACACATGGCGAAGTGCGTTGAGGCACGACGTCCATCTCAAGTCCCCCACATGCTTTTGGACCAACGTAAACAGGGTTTGTGACTCATCCTATACGACACGTCAGCACACGGTCCATCTTTATTTCGTGACATTACAGCATTAAGAAAAGTATTTATTTAATTTTCGTTTGTAGTAAATTATATTATCCGGAGAAGATAAAGAAATGTTTTTTCTATGCGGTGCACACGTTTTTTAATTCTGTTTTCCTCTCTTTTTGGTATTCGCCGCGTCCGTCGTTGTTAGCGGGTACGGGCGGTGGGCAGCGGCGCCGCCGAGAAGCCTACGGCGCGGTAGTGGGCATCGCCGCCGCGGGGGGCCGGTGCTGCTTGGAACCTATTGTATTCCCTGCACTTGGATTCACCTCGTAGCGCGGCCAGGGGGATCGTGCTCGTCGTCCGCCGTTGGGGCCCGAGCCACTTGGCGAGCATGTATCGGCTCTTCCGCCATGGAGGAACGTGGAGCCCCTGCGTCCGCAGTGACCTCCGGGCGGCGTCCGCCACTTCGCGTACCACTCGGCGGACCGACTCCTCGCCCGCCACCGCTACCCGCGGCAGCGCCGCCACCACCGCCTTGTATCCCTCAGTCGCTCTCGCCACCTCGAACTCTGCCGCGAAGTCCAAGTCCACGATGTGCCTCCTTCCCTTCCCTTGCCCTGCTCTCTCCGCCGCCTCCACCACGTCGATGAACTCGTAGCTGCCGGCTGCGAGTCCGCCGGAGGCGTCCCACCGCGCCTTGCAGATCCCAGCATTGTATCCCGTGGCCCTCAGCCGCGCCATCACCGCTTGCCGGTAGGCGGATTCACCACCGTCGGATCTCAGCCAAGCCAGCGCCTCCGCCGCACGAGACACGTCGGTGGCCAATCGCCTGCGGAATGGGTCCGGATCAAGGGCCGGGAACATCAGATCGCGAACGGTCTTCATGGCGGCGCGATCGCGGTCATCGGAGGCGCCGCCCTCTTCGAGGCTCTCGTTTGGATCCGTCGCATCGCCTTCGCTGCCGTCACCGTTGGAGGCGACGGAGGGGGTACGGCGGCCGGCAGTCTCCAGGAAAGCGTGGACTTGAGTGGAGAGGCAGGTGGAGGCGCCGCAGTCGCCGACGCAGCTGGATTCACCGGCGCAGCGGAGGCCCGCTCTCGACTCCTTGCAGAAAGGGGCGGTGACCCTCTTTGTCCGTACGCTCACCGACATGTGAAGATAAGTGAGCGATCACCGGTCCTCTCTTTTTCCCGCTTTGGTTGGATAATCTGGAGAGACCAGAGAGGGTGTTAAATAGGTGCGGTGAGGATGGGAGTGAGCTTCCATGGGACCCGACGGGTGTTGAAACGGGTATAAAAGTGTGTACGCATTTCCGGTTTAATTTTTCAATAATAATATATTTGGTATATTCGACGGAGATCCTACCATGATGCATTTTCATCCCTGAAGTTTGAGAATTTTCAAAACTGTAAATTTCTTTATCATCCAAACTATCTTATGGTGGATAACTTAAGACTACTTTTAGTTGGGTGTAATGTAATTAAATTTGTAATGTAATTTTGATTATATTATTATTATATTACTATATTTAGTAATATAATATATGTAATTTTTGATTACGAGGATTATATTTTTTTATTTGATATCCATCAATTTTTTATAAAGAATGTAATTCGTATTATTATAAAATGATAAAAATATTTTGCGACTTCTATAGACGGTCGCTGTGCTTGCGTTTGGTGACTAGTGACGATCGGTCGGCGACGATGGTCGCCAACGACAGCGGCTAGTGACAGGTGACCGACAGCTGTCGGCGACCGGTGATGGGCGGCTGACTAGGGGTATATTCGACATTCAAATTTTGGTTAAACAGTGACCTCGTAATGTAATTGGATTACATAATAGTTATTTTGTAATTTAGATTACAAAACTTCATTAACTTTTGTAATCGAGATTACATTACATTACAAATTTAAAATTAAAATAAATAAAATAATTAACCTTGTAATGTAATCCTAATTATATTAAAAGGTAGATTACACTCTATCAAATGTAGTCTAAGAAATCACAACACTCGCGGTCCAAAATATTATTATTTTATTTAAAAAAAAATCATAGAAACTTAAATTGGGATAATTTAACATTAACGGATTTGTTGGGTCTTAAATTTTATATATTTTTCAGTTTAAGAGCTTAAAAATTTTAGAGAAATAGTTTTAAAATTGAAATGGGTATTTTTTAATTAATTAATATTGGGCCGGTGAAGTGGGATAAATCGGGTTGTCATGCTTATTGGACCGGGGTCCAAAAAAGGACCAATGCCCCACCATATCCATAATCCATTCCCTCTGCTCACTCAGCTCGTGTTGCTCTTTAGAACTCTCTAGAAACCTGCTTCTTTTGCTATTTCACTGCATTTCCCTTTCTCAGACACTTGCACGCTGCTCGAGACCAACCCCGTTGCCCTAATTTCGACGCCTAGCCGCCGCCGCTCTCATGGACGAGGACTTCGATCTCCCTGTCGACGAGGAGATTCCGGACGATGGTATGATGGACCTCCCCGATGACGAGAGCCCGACGCTCGACGTGGGCGAGGAGAAAGAGATCGGGAAGCAGGGGCTCAAGAAGAAACTCGTGAAGAAGGGAGATGGGTGGGAGACTCCCGAAGTAGGAGATGAGGTTGAAGGTATACACTTGATTGTAGAACTTTTCCTGCGGCCTTCTGTTTTTTTGAGAAAACGCGAAAAAAATTGGATCATGATGAATTTATTTAAAGAGGGGGAAAAATTATATCTTGGGTGTTTGGTTCGCAGTGCACTACACCGGAACTCTTCTTGATGGCACGAAGTTCGATTCAAGCCGTGATCGCGGGACGCCGTTCAAGTTCAAGCTTGGTCAAGGTGGATATTTTACTTACTAGATCCGCTTCTGTACGTCTCTAATGGTTTGCTTGTTTGGTTTTACTGCAGAATAATGCGGTTAGTATGACACTTACATGTTGTGCTTTGCAACTAAACACAACCTTCAGTATGATGAAATGGCTAACTACTGATCTTCAAAAGCTAACTTGATTATGAACTAGCTGTAGATGTTTGCTATCACACTATTTCTTAGCTAAGGAATGGTTCCTTTATCAAAGCAATCCTGCTGGTATTCTTTCTTTTGCGTTGTGTTTTACTGTCTTGAATCCTTGCACTTCCACTTTCTAGGAAAGAATTATTGTATAAGGTTCCAGATTATGAAGTTATTAAAGGCCTTGGAAGCTTTGCTTTGCCAAGGTCGCCACCATGCTCATCAAGTTGTGGTTGTCTCAACTATTTGGGGTCAGCTAAGTCGTTGTTCAGGTCCTGGATTCAAAACCAGCCTTCACCAAAATGTGGGCTTGCTCCCAAATTCATTTATCTAAAAAAAATGTATGTATTTGTTACATCTGTGGATATGTACATCTATACTCTGTAGATTTTGCTATTTAAATGTTTTGGTTTGGCCACGATTTAGCAATATGCAAATATAGTTAGATCCCTTTCTTAAAAGGTTAAACTTTTAGGATACTGATAATTTTACAAAATGATTTAAAGAGCAAGAGGTCCTTTTTCACATGTTGGTAATGCCAACTTAAAAAACAAAGAGCACATTTCCAATTACATTTATGCTGCATGCTGAACTTGGAACAGGGAGTTTTAAGAATAAATAATTATGGTTTAAGCTTTTTCTTGAAAGCTTATGCTTTTAGAATATATGGCTGTTCAATCAAGTCTGCCATTTGCACTCTCCTTAGATATACTTAGTTCTCCACATCCAAGTTACTTCTAATCTCAAATTCAGTAAGAAAGTAATTGTGCTAATTTCCATTTATTTTATGATCTTGTAGGCCAAGTCATCAAGGGATGGGATCAAGGTATAAAAACTATGAAGAAGGGTGAAAATGCCATCTTCACCATACCTCCAGAACTGGCTTATGGAGAATCTGGTTCTCCTCCAACTATCCCACCCAATGCCATTCTTCAATTTGATGTTGAGCTGCTGTCATGGTCTAGCGTTAAAGATATATGCAAAGATGGCGGTATAATCAAGAAAATCCTGAAGGCAGGAGAAAAATGGGAGAATCCCAAAGATCTGGACGAAGTGCTTGGTACATTCACTTTTATTTTGATTCTCAATAGTTTTCATTTTGTGTGCTTTCAAGATCTAAAGGTGAAAATATTCTCTATTTAGTCAAATATGAAGCACGCCTTGAGGACGGGACTGTGATCTCAAAGTCAGAGGGAGTAGAGTTTACTGTTAAAGATGGTTTGTATAACACTGTTTGATTAGTCCTATTCAAATGCTGCTTTTTTATTTCTAAGTCAAACATGTTGCCTGGACCAGGTTTCTTTTGTCCTGCATTATCTAAAGCTGTAAAGACGATGAAGAAGGCCGAAGAGGTGCTTCTCACAGTGAGACCACAATGTAAGTTAGACTGAAATGTTTTAGGACATTCATACAACAGTTTTAATACATTGTCATGCACAAATTTTATCATTTTGAATAATGTCTTGGAGCACAGATGCATTTGGTGAGAAGGGCAGACCAAGTTCTGGTACTGATGGAGCTGTGCCACCAAATTCAAGTCTCTTTGTGGAGCTTGAGTTGGTTTCTTGGAAGACAGTTACAGAGATAGGGGACGATCAAAAGATAATTAAGAAGATTCTTAAAGAAGGAGAAGGTTATGATCGACCAAAGGAAGGAGCAGTCGCAACAGGTTACAACCCTGAAGTCATGATGCTTAGTGCACATAGCTCTTGATCACATGTAAATCTCTTCAATTTTTATTTCATCATTTACAGTGAAATTTATTGGAAAACTACAAGATGGGACAGTTTTTGTGAAGAAGGGTTATGATGAAGAGGAACCATTTGAATTCAAGACCGATGAAGGTGTCATTTGCACTTTAACTTTTCATTTTTCTTCAGCATCATGCTCACTTGAATTGTTGACTGATATTTCCTCATGACAGAGCAAGTTATCGAGGGTCTTGACCTAGCAGTGGCAACTATGA
The DNA here is from genome assembly GCF_018446385.1 of Zingiber officinale. Classification (NCBI taxonomy): domain Eukaryota; kingdom Viridiplantae; phylum Streptophyta; class Magnoliopsida; order Zingiberales; family Zingiberaceae; genus Zingiber; species Zingiber officinale. The sequence goes on from NC_056002.1 coordinate 13,004,431, forward strand.
AGAAGGGAGAAATCGCTTTGGTAACTATACCACCTGAGTATGCATTCTTGTCCACTGAGTCAAAGCAGGACCTCGCCGTTGTTCCTCCTAACTCCACTGTTATTTATGAGGTCGAGCTTGTATCGTTTGTGAAGGTAGTTATAGCTTCTCAACCACATATATGTGGGCATCTCGTTTTATTTCTTGGAGTTGAGAACTATGTTATACATGTGGGCATTTCATTTTACTTCTTGGAGTTGAGAACTTTGTTATACATAAGATGTTCAAATTCAGTTCTTTCCTAACAATATAAGATTTTTGAGATAGCTGGTACCAAATCATAGTTCAGAAGCACATATAACTTCAATTACTCTGTTACCTAATTTGTTTTGTCTTATTTTCATGTTCTACAATATAAGCCTTCGAGATAATTTTTTGAATCATAATTTTGAAGCACATAACATAGCTTCCAATTATTCTGGTAGATTATTGGTTTTGTTATTTTCGTTATTTAACTATACATGCAAATCCCATTGATATTTGACTTGCACTTTCTTGAATAGTTCTATTATTTAGGCTAAATTAAGTTGATGAGACAGCGAACATGGTGTCAAAAATTTACAATATGAATAGTCCTGATTGCCATTGCTCTTTGGTTATTTTATCATGGGGAGAATCTTTAAAAAATCTCACTCCATATTAATCTTCAGGAGAAAGAGTCATGGGACATGAACACTGAAGAGAAGATTGAAGCAGCTGCTAAGAAAAAAGAAGAGGGAAATGCACTCTTCAAATTGGGAAAATATGCTAGAGCTTCCAAGAGATATGAAAAGGTCTTCATACGACAACTTTTTCTTCATTCCCTGTCCCTATTTACTCACAAGTTTCACCCTTGCTCTTACTTTCTTGGTGGACAGGGCGAAAAGTTTGTTGAGCATGATAGCTCATTCAGTGATGATGAAAAGAAACAATCTAGAGCATTAAAAGCAGCATGCAATCTCAATAATGCAGCATGTAAATTGAAGCTCAAAAACTACAAAGAGGCAGAAAAGCTTTGTACTAAGGTATTCAGATAACTACATTGCTAACTCATTGTCTTATTCACTGTTTTATATTTTACTAAACGCAGAAATATTCACATACTAGGTCCTGGAATTGGAAAGCAGAAATGTTAAAGCCCTGTATAGGAGGGCCCAAGCTTATATTCAGCTTGCTGATTTAGATCTTGCAGAGTTGGACATCAAGAAGGCACTTGAAATTGATCCTGAGAACAGGTCAGTATCCATGCATTTCTCTTTCTGATTTTATTAATCAGTGTTAAATGGTCATTATCAGTACCAGACTCGCTGATGGTTTGCCATCATAGGGATGTGAAAATTGAGTACAAAGCTTTGAAGGAGAAGGTTAGAGAATATAACAAGAAGGAAGCCAAGTTTTACGGCAACATATTCGCCAAAATGAGCAAATAGGTGTAATCGGAAGCTGACCCACCACCAGCAATTGTCCTCAAATGCCAACTAATTTACGCCCATCTCTTTTTGGTGGTGATACACGCTGTTGGAAACTAAAGAGCTTTTAAGATGTTATCAATGGCAACCTTAATCTTCTTTGTCGGTTGTTCTGTCATTAGGAGTCTTTTAAGTTGATGTGATGAACTTTTATGTACCTGAATGGTATTAATAGCTCTACTCTTGAAAGACACTTAAATATCTTGATGGTTCATAATGAGATTCAGTTGCTTTTCAATTCGAAGTACTTTTGCATCTTGTTTATTGCAGTCTGTTGCAGAGGCAGCTTAATTATGTAGATTGAACCATTAAGCATATTTTTATCTGTTTATTTATTGTATCTTCTCATTTACTAGGCGATTATAAGTTGGTCTTTTATCATCATAGGCTGGAACTTTTTTTTTCTTTTCTTTTGCGATTTCTTCTATTTGATTCCTGATTATGATTGTCTTATCAGTAAGATCTTTCATTTCATTTTCTATGAATAAAAAATTTGTCCAATTCATAGATTGAATTTGCATGGTCGATTCAGGAATAATCTTATTATTATTTTTTGCATTTTCATTTGGTTCATATATTTTCATCTTTTTGAATTCAAATAAATAAATTGGGTTTATTTTTTCAAATTTATTCATTATTCGTTTTAGAACTGGAAAAATTTGGATAACCCATGGATTTGAAACTTTTACTTTTAGAGGTAGAAAATAATTCTTTTTCACTTTTCGAATATTTTTTTTTAGTTCTTTATATATGATTATGTGGGTTATGGCTACTTTTGGTGAGGGGTAATTAATCTTAGATTATATTATATTATAAAACTGATTATTTTATTTAGTATATCTTTATATTACAACAAGACTGATTATTTTTCCAAGTATAATTTTGAGGATTATGTTACAAGATTAATTATTTTGATTAGTATAACCTTGTAATGGAATTCTAATTATATTAGATTGATTATTATGTTTGATATAATTTTAAACTTATCATATAATATAATTTATAATGTAATTAATTTGGATTAAAAAGATAATCAATTTTAGTAATTTGGAATATAAAGCTAATACTATATAATTTGGAATATAAAGCTAATACTATATAATTTAATTATAATATAATTCTAATCTAATATATCAAATATACTTTAGCTAACGCTGATCGCCTGCCGCCGGTGAGGGAGCCGCCACCATAATCGACTGTGACCCTCAACCATCATTGGCAAAAGTCACATGATATTTTTATCATTAAATTTGCTGATAAGGAAGAGTGGAATTTGTGAAAGAAATGGGTTCTTTCTCCATTAGCCCGCATCCGATAAGTCGGAGAAATAGAGGCGGATTCCTTTCTTCTGTATCCGCATCCGATGAGTCGGAGAAAGAGAGATGACTAGAAGTCTCGAATGCTTATCACACCTCACGCAGCTTAAAACCCTCGTTGTCTTTGGAGATAGCGCACATGGACTCCCTTCGCCGCATCGCCCGCCGTCCGATCGGGTGCCGCTTCTTCTCGGCCAGGACATTCGATCCACCGCCTTACGCTTCTCGCCGCCGCGTTGTCGTCACCGGTGAGCTACTCGTTTTCTCCCTCGTCCTCCCCGTCCCGTTCCCATTGTCTGCTCTCCAGCCGTGACTTCGCCCCTTGATTAGGTCTGGGAATGATCACACCCCTCGGATGCGGCATTGAGACGACGTGGCGCCGACTGGTGGAGGGACAATGCGGCATCCGTGCGCTTTCGCCTGCGGACCTCAGGATGGACAGCTTTGACGAGGCCACAATGATGCACACTTACGAGCAGCTGACGTCGAAGGTGGCGGCAATCGTGCCCTGTGGAAATGGACAAGGGCAATTCGATGAACAACCGTGGTTGCAGTCCAAGGTAAAAAAAAACTGTCAGAACGGTTAAGATTGGTACTGATGATTTTTTATATATTGGTTTTTAGCGTGTTCTTGTGTCTATTTTTACAGGACCATAGAGCCATATCAAAATTCATTGCTTATGCCCTCTGCTCAACCGATGAGGCCCTCAGAGATGCAGGTTGGTTGCCAGCTGAATCTGGAAAAAAGGAAAGAACGGTACGCAATTCTATTGAAATTTGTAAAGATTCTGCTACATAACTATCACCTAATCCTGGCACACTAGGGTGTTTCCATTGGCGGTGGGATAGGCAGCATGCCTGACATTTTAGATGCAGCTCAGATGATATGCGAGAAGGTCTTTTGTAAGATTATTGCTAGTTTTCCATAATGATTGCACTCGATTTCATTATTTGGAATGCTATTTCTTCGTAAGATGATGTTAATCACAAATGAATACATGATAGTATATGGTAGACCTGGTGATTGAGTTTTAAAATGACATGACCTACTTTTTGAAAACAGCGTCTACGGAGGCTTAGTCCATTTTTCATCCCTAAAATATTGATCAACATGGCATCTGGTCATGTCAGTATGAAATATGGATTCCAGGTACATGAGCTCGTTCAGTTATTTCAATACGTGGATATAATTCTTTGAAAGCTAATTTATCCAAATTATTAGTTACACTTGTAACTTATGTTGGACAAGTTGTTAATCCCTTTTGCAGGGCCCAAATCATGCTGCTGTGACAGCTTGTGCAACTGGGGCTCATTCCATTGGCGATGCTACAAGGATGATTCAATTTGGAGATGCAGATGTTATGGTAGCAGGAGGAACTGAGTCTAGTATTGATGCTTTATCCATTGCTGGATTTTGTAGGTGAAATTTAAAATTCAGCTGATAATTTCTTGTGTCTAATATAGTTTTGTGATGTTCACCATTCTTGTGCAAACTAATTTTTAATCTTCTTTTTCAAGGATCAGAACTGAGCATTTTGATTCTGTTCATTTAGCAGGGGATTACTATTTTTTTTTATTTACATTTTTGAGTATTCTATTCTGAAAAGTGGTTTTTGAAGCATGACTTTGTTTGCTAAGTATGAATGGAATGGAATGAAATTGGAATGTGAATGAGAATGATAATGGAATGAATTAGAGATGGAATATTAAATTCATTCCTATGTTTGGTTGGACTATGAAATGAAATTAAAAAAAAAAAATTATCCACAGTTTAAGAGAAGTTGATCGCCTTTGAGACCTCTTGGCTGCTGAGGTCATTGAAGAAGTGCATCGATCATAGCACATTCTTAAACTGTAAGATGTAGGTTTTGGGATTGTTGTCAATTTGTTTTTTTCTTGAGGTGAGATGGGGAAGCAATTTTGCCATTTCCACTTCCGTAGCCATGGTAGTTGGAGGAGGAGCAATTTGGTGGGGGTGGAGCTAAGGCAGCAGAAGCTGAGCTTGTGGGGGTTAGAGGATGTGTCTCTGAGGATGACAGGTTAGGAAAAGATCTCCTCGGTGCGGTGGCTAGACGGGACAAAGTGATGGTAATCTTGAATCGAGGAGGGGAAGATCAGAATAGTCTTCTTGCTACTGATAGTGTGGTGGTGGATGATGGTTTGTTTGTGGTGGGAGGACTTGATGGGTGGTTTTCGATCTCCAAGTGGAAGGAGGAAGAGATGAAGAAATGCATGGGGAGGGTTTTGTGTTGGCTGACAGAGACCATGGGGGAAGTACACTAGGAGTGCGTTGTGACATCCAACTGCGATTGTGAGGGAAGTACGCAAGGAGGGCATGGGTTGAACTGGAATGAGTAAATATTGGTCGTTGGATTCAAAATGTCGATTCTCATTCTTGAGGGAATTATTGCTTTGATTCCGACTTAATAATTATGAACCAAACAATAAAACCGTTTGGATTCAAAATGAACCATTCCATTCCAGCAGTGATTCCTGTGTATCTAACTCAACCTTAGTGATGAGTATTCTTAAAACTTTGTTAATAATTCAATAAGTTTTTCTCTTAGCTCCTTCAATTCCTAACCACCAATATATTGCATTTGCTTCTCTTTTCATGTGGTCGGAATGTCCTACCATGTCAAATAAGAAGTGAAGGATCATTGACCATGTTAATTGATAGGTCAAGAGCACTGGCTTCGAAGTATAATTCTCTACCTCAGGAGTCTTCTCGACCATTTGATTGTGATAGAGATGGATTTGTGTATGGCATGATTCCTGCACCTCCCTACTTCATTTTTTTTCCCATTATATCTTTGCTACTTTTCCTTTATATCTAACTTTGATCTCATTGTGGTATATCGGACACATCAAATTTACAGGATAGGTGAGGGATGTGGTGTCATGGTATTGGAGGTGAGTCTTTCCCCTTGTCAACTTAAGCCTACTTCTCTCTAGTTTTGCTGTTTATCTTATCTTTCATAATTTGCAAATTATCTCTATATTTCATAGTTTGTATCATATCTTGCATTATATATTAACATTAGCTTCTCATGGGACATGCCAAAGTATATTAGTTGTTTAGCAGGATGAAGAACAAATATTTTTTTTCACTTTATGTGGGTGTTCACATAACCGTTTGTTAGCTTGAGATTATCCAAATATTCATCTTGTTCATTTTTTCTTTTCTCTTTGTATCAAATGGTGATTCCTTGGTTGACAAGTATGTCTTACCTGTAAGATTTGTAGTTTACAATGCTCAGTTACGCTCAATTGTTCAAACAATGTTTTTCCTGATTCAGAAAAAGGACCGAGAAGGTCCTTTTTTACTATCTTTAATTGGTTATGCTAGTTCTTGATATTTCAATGGTCAGTTTTGCTGTTGCTATCAAGTGATTCAAGTCTCTTTATGATCTTACACACCTGCCTTGTTCTTTCAGGAGTTAAATCATGCTAAAGAACGTGGAGCAAAAATTTATGCAGAAGTTCGAGGCTATGGAATGTCAGGTTTATTTTCTTTCTTGACTGGTTCTTGCAGTCATGTCCACTCCATTGTCCACTCCATTGCTAAAGAACGTGGAATGCGCTGTTATTTCTGCAGGCGATGCTTATCACATAACTCAGCCACACAATGATGGAAAAGGTGCAATTTTAGCTATGACACGTGCACTTGAACAGGTTTGTCTCGGAAGCTTATTTGCACTTTGCTTTATCGCAACTTGTCAATAGTTAGCATTTGTGGGGAAAAAATGTTAATAATGCCAAATTCATTGCATTTATCTTGTTATTAGCTGATGATAGCAGCCCCTCTTTGCCTTTGCTTATTTAAGAATGCTTCTTTAGAGAAACAATTGCACACTTGTTTTTGTGGAGAACCATCAATAATCAATTGATACTACATATATGTTTGTATATATAGATGTCCATTTCATGATGAATTTTCCTTTGAGCAGTCTGGGCTTCATCCAAATCAAGTAGATTATATAAATGCTCATGCTACATCAACACCTCTTGGTGCGTACCTAGCTATTTCTGATTCATTTTTATATTGATTTCCAAATAGGTAGCTATTAATACTTGATAAATGGACAAACTATTTTTTGCTAAACCAGGTGATGCAGTTGAAGCTAATGCAATAAAATCAGTATTCTTAGACCATGCAACATCAGGAGCGTTAGCATTCTCCTCAACAAAGGTAGTGTCGCCTTAGTTGCAAGAGTTTTGAAATAATCAAAGTATTACATGCTTAAATAACCAGAAATTTCCAGGGAGCTACTGGCCATCTACTTGGAGCAGCAGGGTCTGTAGAAGCTATCTTTAGCGTTCTTGCTATTCACCATGTAGGTCCATCTTACAATTTTTTTTTGGACTGCACAATGAAAGTTTTTGCTCATTAATCATTTGCTAAATTCAGGGAATAGCACCACCAACGCTCAATCTTCTAAAGCCTGATCCACTCTTTGATGATAAATATATTCCTTTGAGTGCTCCAAAGAAGATGGAAATAAGAGCAGCAATTTCAAATTCTTTTGGCTTCGGAGGAACCAATGCATCCCTGTTGTTTGCTTCCGTGACGTAGTCAAGTGATGCTTTCACTTCCGGCTATACTTTTCGTGCTTATGAAATATTTCTACACTTAGAGGGTGATAGGTTGACGTAGGTTATTGTTTAGGGAGAATTGCTATCGTTTTATTTTGTTTCCAAGATATTGATTTTTCTGCTCATAGCAGGCATGTTTGTTTGGTTTAGATGGTGGATTGTGTAATCTGCAACACCAAACGAGTGGAATGGTTTAATAATTTCATATCCATCTTGTTAACTTCTGATGATCTTTTAGTTTTCAAGAGAAATAAATGTGGTATCATTGTTTCAAAAGAAGATATAAGCATCAGAGAGTTTGTTGGCAGATGCTTTACCTCATGGAAGATTATTCTGCTTGAAGACATCTACAACCTTTCGCATGCCTTGTATATGTTGCATTAGTTATTATTTGAACAGATCATGGACATCACCCCAAGTATGGAGCTTAGAGCTACTAGCATGCTGCTGATCCTCACCTTCGCAAAAAGAATCCTTTAGGTTTGGAGAAGGAAGGTAAGCTCAAGATTATCATTGATTGGCCCATTCTGAGAGAGTGCATGCTACAACAGGGGACATCCTTGTTTAATTGTGAGGCATGTAACTGTCATCCTTCCTGTTTTATTCTGTGTATGTTGTTGAAATATGTAGTTCTCAAAGCCTGCTTGTTCATTCTTCAACAGTTTCCAAGATAGGTCAATCACTTCATTTATTACGAAGATATCTGTTATCAATCAGGAACCAGAAAGGATAGCAACCAGGTTTATCCCAAACCTGGGCGCTTAAGGTTTTTTTTTTTTTTTTTTTTTTTTTTTTTTTTTTTTGAGTTCAGGGATCCCTTGAACCTATCCACGGGGATCAAATCTCCATCTCCGTCCTATCCTCAAATTTAATTTATATTATTATTATTATTTTATCATCATTATTAATGATAATATTAATATTAATATCAATAATAATAATAATAATAATATTAATATTTTCAAAATTTTTAATATTAATAATACTATTATTAATATTTTTTTAAAAAATCTTATTATTATTTAATAACAATAATAATAATAATAATATTCGGGATGAATTCGGAGATAGGTCATGAGGATAGTATTCTCATATCCATCCCAAACTTGTCTCATCTCCGAAAAAATCGAAGATCTCTATCTCCGTTTTAGATTTTTTCCGTGGGACTCCCTAAAACTAGTCTTCTTCCTCTAGTCGTTGGTTCATCGTCGACTTTAGGAACGGCAAATATCAGGTCGATCTCCTCGGTGGAGTCCAGGTGACAGTCTTCTTTTAGTTTATCAGTTAATTGTCATTGCAGCGTCATCCTTTAAGCTTGCCACTAGATTCTCTTCCTGAACATGATACGAACTGTTTGTTGGGGAAAAGATACGAACTGTTTATTCTCTGAGACATGCTGGTTTGCAAGTTAGTTCTGCAATTTCATAGCAAACTAGTTTTGGTAGAATATGTTGGGAAAATTTTTTAAAGCAGATGATTTCTATAGGTAAGAAATGTTACAAAAATTTAAAAATATAAATTAATTGTTAAATTTAAATAGGCATCACATAATATAATTAAAAAATTAATTAATTATAATAATATTATTAAATAAACTAAACAAGTGTGTGTATATATAACAAGAAGGCAAATATTAACATAAAATAACAATTATAGGAAGTCAGTGTTAGGTATACATCTATAATTAATTTAAAATTTAGTTAAACTCTTTGTATCATCTATCACAGATGACAAATCTTACAATGCTTATTAATAATGTTTATAGGTTTTGTATACATAGCGAGGACCACTTTTGGGCTCCATCTGTGCTTCGTCCCTTGTCTAGCGCGAAAAAGGAACACACGGCATCGCCATTGGAAAGGCAACTACACAAGCAAAGCGATCAAGATTCAAGGTTCCAGCGTCGACGTTGCCAATCCCATCTCTCTCTCCTCTCGCTGTTTTCCTCTCATCTCGTAAGCCTCAATCGTTTTTCCTTTTTCCTGTTCTTTTCTTTTTCTTCTTTTTTCCCCCTCCCTTTCGACCTGAATCATCGTGCTTTTTGATTGCTTGTAGTTCTTGTTCTAATGGCGTGTTTTCCCTCCTTTTAGTGGCAAAGGTGGAAATTTTCTGCTCTTGAATTGTGGTTTGAAGAAAAGAATCGATGCTTGTTCTCCATCGCGAATCTCCTAATTTGTGGAATTTTATTTTTTTGGATTGCAGCGATCTTTCAACGGATTTGAGGATTTGAAGAAGACAGCAGCAAGAGAGATCGTATTTGTATTGGGATTATGGAAGGAAGGGAGCGCCGCCAAAGCCTGACGCTCTCGGAGCACCTCGCGATGGCGGGAAGGCCTTGCAAGTTTGGGGATTTTCTCAAGATTAGAAATGATGTAGACGTGCCGGAGAAGAGGGCGGCCTCTTCCGGCGCCAGCGGCAGGAGAACGCTGCTCGACGTCCTGCGTGAGGAGCGGGAAGGGAGCGAGATTGAGGTGGTGGTGGGGATTCCCAGCGATGGCGAAGCCACGGCCAACGGCCGAGAAGGCTCCGCCTCCCGACCCACCGTCGACTCGCCAGCGACAGGGCAACCGGCGAGAGTCTCCCTGATGGTGCTTCTGGAGCAGACGGCCGAAGACCAATGGAGCAGCGGAAGGGAAACCGCCTCGGCGGCGGCGATGTCGGCGCTAGCGGCGTTCTTGGACGAGGAGGAAAAACCCGGGCTGGCGGAGGACATTGTCGGCGCCGGCGGCGTACTCCACCTGTGCTGCATCTGCATGACGCGGCCGAAGGCGGCCGCCTTCATCCCCTGCGGCCACACGTTCTGCCGCCGGTGTTCCCGTGAACTGTGGGTGAATCGCGGAAGCTGCCCGCTCTGCAACGGCCGCATCTTCGAAATCCTCGACCTATTCTAAACCAAAAATTCCATTTTGTTTAGCGTCATCCTCTCAATTTGGTCACAGACGACGGCCATGAATCACACAATCTTTTCTTGATTTGGTGAACACGAATACTGGCAGAACATGATCTGAAACTGTCTGTAACTGTTTGTGGCAGTTGGTAAGCTTGGTGGTTGTCCTACTTTTCTTTTCAGCTCACCTTCAGTCATCTACTTATCTATTATTTCAACAGAGTCCCAACATAATAGAAATGAACATCTACTACTTCAACAGAAAAACCGGCAGATTCACAAGTCAAGCCATTGTTACTGAAAATTGGTGCCAAAAGGCGAATACGTTCTTCCCAACGCCCCCGTCAATTTGTCCCAGGGCCAACACGGAGGAGCATTGTTACTGAAAATTGATACATAAATAAGTGGAATAAATCGACACATTTATTATGTTAAAATTAATTTTAATAATTTATTCGAAAATATATAAAACCGGACGGTCGAACAATTTATCAACCGGCGGTCCGGTTTGAAGAGGACCGCAGACTCAGAGAGAGGAATCGTGTTTGACGCTTCCAGAGACTGCGAGAAGACGGCGGTAACGATAAGACGAGAGACTTCACGGGAGGACGACTCCTCACTCCGATAGCTGCCGCTGCTTCTTGCTCGATCTCGATCTCGCCCGAGCTCACTCTTACGCATCATGACGATCGAGACTGGCGCTGAAACCTGCGGGAGGATCGGCAAGTTCTTCGTCCGCACCGCCGACTCCCCCGGCGGTGGTAAGCTCGCGGCGATCCCGGTGTCCACCGACGGAGGAGTGGACCTTGGCGCCGTTGGCCGTGCCCTGGGGCTGGAACCCTCGTCCGTTAGGCTCAATGGACATTTCGTGAGTCGCGGCCCCGACTTTGTTTCGTCCCTCACTTGGGGTTCTCTCCTTGATTTCTTCGCCTGTCGCGGGCTACCTCACGGGGCCTCCGAGCTCGACCCCGTCGTCGTCCAAGGAAAGCCCTCTATCGTCCCAGGTATGAGGCTTTCGGCGATGTTAAGATTGCTTAGGTTTTAGTCAGCTACGATAGGAAAATCGACGATTCTGGGTTTAATTTATTTGAATCATACTGTCTGTAATACTAATCAAGATCAAGCAACATTCTTAAAATTTTTAGTGTTAATCTTCTTTTGGATCCAAACCATACTACAACAAGAAAATTTTCCTTGCTATGATCGTACTTGACATAAACAAAACCTAGCCCAGAGAAATGTAAAGAAAAAATGGTTTCTTTTCCTGAACTTCCTCGAACTATATGCTGTTTGATCAGGTTTCTTCTGCTATTTCATTTTTGATAATCTTAAGCCGGTGTTTCATTATATTGCAATAGCGATAAACAAAATGATACTTGACCTTAGCTGCATCTAGACATCAGAGGAGTGTTAAAAATTACTATTTTGGAACTTCTTCTATTTGCATTTTTGATGACCAGCATAAACCTGTGCTGGTGTTTCATGGTATTGCAATAGAGGATGCAAAAGGAAACTCATTTCCTCAGTCTATTAGAGGACTTGGGATTTGGTTCTCTAAGAGTTCATCGGATTTCCACTACAAGTGGCACATAGACTTCAATATATGCATTGCTGAAGTACAATTGTCTTGTTAAAAGCTGTCACCCTATATGCCCCAATTGCTGAAAATGGATCTACTGATTGCCTCCTCTATCAATTAAATTTGTTACATCTTTTGTTCTTTTAGTCATCTGCAGCTATTTGTTTTTCCCAACATCTCATTATCTGATCTGGTACAAGGCTTCTTTCTTTACTAGACTTTCTACTTTTTCTTTGCCCTTTATAATTTTCTCTCCTTTTAGTAGACTTTAAAAGCTATTTTCATACAGTTAATTGTCAGCTGGTTTAAAACATAACACATTCAGATGGTTAATGGTAATCAAGTTATAAGAACCATGACCTATTTCCAGGGGTAAGTAGAGAAAATAGAGCAATTAATTGTATTTTAAACAAGAAAATACTTGCTCTACATCTCTTGTTTCTTTCATCCTATTTATTTACTAGTAAACAATCCTTGAACTTTTTGAAACATTTAAGATTTCTGTTTAGTTCTTGGTTTGAATTGTAAACAAGCCCTAAATTGACGGTGAGCTTAGTTTCATATAACAAATTGTTCTTGCAGTTTGAAGAGAAAGTTACCAAATTATTTAATTTTCAGTTCTTAATTTTGATTAGCTTGTAAGCTTATTTTAGGTGCATCTTAATCTGCAACTTGGCTGGTTAATATGGACGTTCAATTTCTTTCCATTCTTCTGAAAATTTGTTCAAAGACTTCATGATGCGTTTTTCTCCTTTTCTGTCGAGAAAGATCACCTTTGTTTCAAGAGGAAAATGACACTAGAAGACGAAACTCCACATAAAAAGAACAAGTTTAATCAGGACAAATCAAGCTTTATCAGAGGTCGGGAAGGAGATCTTGATGAAACTGACAGCCTCTGCATCAAGAGAAAGCTGAAGCTGGAAGACGACTGCCAGAAGATCGTTGATTGCTCATCAGGCATGCATCTCTTTCTCATAGTCCTTTACCAAACAGAGATACGTCCCTCTGTAACCCTTCAAAAGCTACAGCCATGGAATCTCATCGTGCAGGCATAAAGCATGAACTCTTCAAGCCCCTTACAGTCGTCTCTTTTGGGTGCGTCAATGGACATGGAAAGCGTTCGAGGCAACACGACTTGGTACCTGAATTTCCATGCAAAAGAGTCAGATAACATTGCTCCCTGCCAACTTCTGTTGTGAGATGAAGACTGAAACATCTTTCAACAGAGCCACGGACTTGTTTTCCAACTAGGAGTAGATTTACAGTAGCATGCTCTCCAAATGCTGTAAAATTGTTGAATCTTTTGTTCATGTAATAATAACAACAACAACAAAAAACATACATGTATGATTCTTGAAGAAGCCTTAACCACTATTGAGCTGCTTGGCTATTTCATCTTACTTGCTGGTGTTATTCTGAGTAGCATGAGAGTGCGCTATGTTATAGGTTTTGAAGTCTGCAATTTGTAAGAAGGTTCACAAAATACAGTAAATGTCTCTTTTCTTTTTATTTATAAACCTAAAAAAAGAAGGAACATATTAACTGTATTATTATTTATCGGAGAAACCTAAACTAATAATTGCGGTAGGGTGAAGATTTTTGTAGTTTTTAAATTCTGCCAATTTTGAAATTCTATGGATTTCTTTAGAAAACTATGATCTGCATTCTACAAGGGGTAAAATAAAAATTTCCCTATTAGGAACTAGGAAGTAGGTGCCAAGTGAGAAATCAGCCAGTTCGAGTCTTGATTTGCCGGATTACTGCGAAAAAAAAAAAGCTCTTTTTTTGTTTCAGGCTTCGCTTTTTTCGTCGGGTTTACTGCGGCGGAAGAAGCGGTGGAAGCGATCCAGCTTCAGCCGCCGTCGCGGCTGCCGCTCCTCCATGGTTAGTATTCAGATCCGATCGCCTCGTTCCTCTTCTCCGGCGTTTTCCTCGAATCCACGGATTTGTTTGAGACCTTCGTTTCATCCAATTTCGTGTTGGATTGTCTACATTTTCTGTTAACCTTTTGTTTGGAAATAATTACCAGGCAAATTCTCTTCGATTGTATTTGACCTGCATCCGCAACACCCTCGATGCGGCGATGTGCCTTCAGGTACCCAGGATTGCCTCTACGCGTTCTGATTAGTCCTACGAATTGATCTGTTTCATTATATTATACGAAAATAAGATGATTTGGTGGCCTCTTCAAGTTTTGTTTTTTCACTAGGGATCGAGATTGCCACATTATCTGTGGTTGGTAAAGCGCATAGAAATGGAATTTTGGGGATTTTTTGAGTTCATACTTGTTAAACTTGATTGCGGTTTGCCCTGTTTAGAACTTTAGATCACTATCAGGCGTCTCTTGAATTTCGTACTTGTTTAGCTGTGTTTCTGAAGCTTCAAAAACTATTGTTGCAATCAAAAGTCCAAGGATATAGCAAGAGGACCTCAGAGGTTTGCAATTTGGTGTCAGTTTTCATGGGAACCACATATACACTTTGGTTGATATTCAACAGAAATTTTGATTTAAAAAATGCTGATTCTAGGTCATCCTAAGTATTTGCATAATTATAAATTAAAGAATGATGCTGTTGTTTGGCTCTCAAATTGTTCTCTGAAGTTCCTGTTGAAGTTAATTTTTGGTATCTTGGTGATGATTAGTAAAGCATGTTTTAATGTTGAAGAGTTTTAAAATTTTCTTTGCTCTGAATTTTTCATTAAATGCGCCACTGCTTATACTGCATATTTTGGTTCTTTCCAGAATTTCCCTTGCCAAGAAGTTGAAAGACATAACAAGCCAGAAGTCGAACTGAAGTAAGTACTAGTGTTTATTTTCTATTCAGATTTGGCACACCGGCAGTGTGGGCAAGCTTATTTTTATTAACAATTGGTGAAAAAGGAAGTGAATTATGATTAGTAATTGATAAACATTGAACTACTTTACAAACAATCAGACATAGCTGATGTCAAATGAGAGTCCATATATATGTTTCTGAATTATCAGTGAAAGGATAGGTTCATGTTAGTCCATAAAATTAAACTTTTGTTAGTATTCTTATTCATATTTTTATCTTTCAACATAATGTTGACTGCATATAGATTTGTCAAACTCTGGTTGATCAATGGGGTGTATATCTTGATTTTTTTTTTATTTCTTTTCATGGACCTGATATTTCTTTTGCATTTGGCAGGACAAGCCCAGAGCTTTTGCTAAATCCGGTAACATATCTTTGTGCACAAGGTTTTCATGTCTGCTAATTGGTAGAGACTAATGATGCTCAAAATTCATGAACCATGAAATCCTAAGCAATTGTGATTATTTTCTTCTCTGGATTTGGAATTTTTTACCTACTATATAAATCTTGGAGATGCAGTATTTTACTATATGCTATATGGCATATTCAAGATGTTTCTCTTTGATCAATTCTTGCTTTTCATTTTGCAGTACAACATTTGCATTAAAATTGAAGCCTGTGTAACATGAAGACATTTAGGATAAATCTTTGCCTTCCTCTACTCTAATTCAAACATCCTCTTTTCCAGCCTTTTCTCAACTGGTTCATATAAGTCCAAACCTCATCGTCTACACATTTTCTCATATATTTGTTCCACTAGGTGGATGCAAATAACTTGATAATAGTACAAGGTACCATATAGGCTTTTAATCCTCCCCTTCTATCTCATTTGAAGTTTGTTGTCTTTACACCTATTTATCTAATTTGGTCGTGCTTTTTACCAATCCTCCAACAGCTAAAATTACTTTTTTGGTGTCTTAAGATTGATTTTATGACTGGATCTAGTGTCCCTGTCTTTCTCATGTTGGAGTTTGCTCATATAATGTAATAAAAGAAAACGAAGCTGGATTATGCATGATACAAGTTGATTTGTTAATGGACATTGGTGCATCACACATTCTTTTTCCTCCATTTATTATGCTTATTAGAAAATAATAACTCACATAATAGTTGAGGAAATAACTTCAAGCAAAGAGTTATTTCTTCCATTGAGGTTATTTAATATAGAATATTGCCTTTTCTTTCAACTCTCTAGTGATTTTTTTTTTGTCCATTTTGATCATCACTGCAATTGCCTTAGAAGTTAGAACCATGTTGAATACTTCAATACCGTGTTTAAGTAACTAACATGAGATTAAAATTACCCAGATAATGGGATATCTCTTTGTGATATTATTCAATGCTAACTATTTGATAAATATATTAACCCTCGCCTACCAATTTGATGGAATATTTTGTACTCTATATACAAAATGTTAGTTGTTGTAATTCTATTACAGGTTTTGATATGCCGGAATGAAGCAGAGAAATGCTTGATCGAGACATCAATAAATTCAATTCGAATAAGTTTGAAGGTGCAATTGGATGGCTAGTTTATATTCCTTTTTTGTTATTTCAAGCAAATTTGTTTTCTTATCTCAACTAGCAGGTATCTTCAGTTGTTAAGTACAATTGTAGTTGTATCTTTTGTCGATCATATTCTAGACATGGACCTCTTTGTCCAAATTACTACCATTTGCTCACAGCTTCATTGTTCTTTAATGCATGTGTCCATAATGAATTTAATTCTTTTAAAAATTGTTTTGATATATTGAAGTTTGTCAGATGTAAAATCTTCCATCTTTTTAACATAGTTGTGTATCAAAGTTTACAAATTTGTTGACATATTTTTCAAGTAGTGTTCTCTGCTGTAGACTTCCATGTTCTTAAATATATATATGAAAATCACACTGATTAAGTAACTGTGACAGCAATCTTTTATATATTCCTGTCGTCTCTAGTATAGGTGAAGCAGTCAGACGAGCTTGAGAATATCCTTGCCAAAAAATTCCTTCGCTTTTTGTCAATGAGGGCGGAGTCATTCCAAGTGCTGAGAAGAAAACCTGTGCAGGTTATAATCATTTTCTATACTTGACACATATATACCTGACTATTATTATGTGCAAAATGACAGTATCTGCTTTGTCTCCTATCTGAAAAAGTATTCTGTGTCTTTTCTTTCTTTTATGAGTTAGCAAATATTTCCCATCCATTAGTATTTGTCAAGTGTACCAGGGTGTTGTCTCTGCTCCCTTCTCTCCCATTGTTTAAAATTTTTCATATGATTTCAATCTTTGTTTTTTTTAGTTATACGGTTATAACCAGTTGAATGGTCTGCCTGTAGAAGCCTATGCGGTTAGTCTCTATCACCAATCAGGAAGTTTTCAAAAAGGAAAATTTAAAAAATGTAAGACCAATCTGAAGCATCACACGTACACAACACTGCCCATGCCTTATCAGACTGTTCAAGCTTAAGGTAATCTAGTTAATCCTAATGTTGCCAGTTTACCTATGTGCAACCTCATCCAAGGTATGTGTGTGCATATTCTTGACAACGATGCAGTGGCATAATTAATGGTCTTTATAGCCAGTCAAATTTATCTGTGATAATAGTCCAATTCTACCAGTTTGTTAAACCAAAATGACATCTGCATCTATTACTCAATCAACACAGCACATGGTTCAGCCAGTGTGGTTTAGAGGGGAACAATCCCTTCTTTTTGAGCTGGACAAGACCTTAAAGGTGATGCCAAATAACCAAAGAGAACAATGTTCACAGAAAGGAGAGTTCTGCTGTGAAAATTGGGAACAAATTTTTTTATTGGACTCGGCGTGTCATAACTGTTTGTGTACTGTAGAATTTCACAAGCTATTCTGGATTCTTAAAGAAAAGACATTGAAAAACTTAGATTTGTTTTACTTTGGTGGCTGAAAAGATTGGAGGGTGAGGGAAGGATCACAATGCACAAATTGCATATGGATCAAGATATATTTTATTTTTTGGTTACTTACCTTCCCCCTCTTTTCTCTCCTACTGATCCACTCAAACAAACTAAGCATTCTAAGGTATGGCATGGATTTCAGTGGTGAGAAGTTAATTCAGTTCCTGAAAGGATGACGAACTTGGAAAGTGTGCAGTAGTATGGTTCCACACTTTGACCGGAGTGATACGAATTTAGTTATGTCATGCAGAAACTCAGCTCTCTTAAAAACTAAAATGAAGCTTTAGTCCTATAATTCGTGTCCACATAGTTTGTTTACCTCTAAAGATAAGTCAATAGCAATTAGAAAGATAATTGAATTAAAACTTTGGATTAGCAAATTATAACAATATGATAATTTTTTTAATTAATGATTATACTTTTCTAGTACCAAAATGAATATTATGCTTCAGATAAGAGCATTGATTCTTCTAGCGTCTTGTAGCATCAGTGAAACAATGCAATAAACTACTTGTTGTGTAGAAACTTAGCACTGTTAAAAATGTGCCGAGATCAACTAAAATGAAATGGAGTTTTAGATGAGAGCATTGATTTTCATAGCATCCAATAATATCTGTGAAACCATGTAGTAAATCAGTTACAAAATTGTGGCCAAGTTCTCTAACTTCTAGTAGTGTTCTTTAGTCGGTTATACTGCACTGGTTTCGATCAAGTAATTGGTATTGTTTAATTCAGATACTTTCACTAATTAAATTTCTGGTTTAAATTGCTGTCAGGGTTATGATATCAGTTTCCTCATAACGAATTACCACTGCGAGGACATGCACAAGCATAAGCTTATTGACTTCATCGTGCAATTTATGGAGGTAGAGAAGCCTCAGCCATATTTACTTCCAGTAATAGTGTAACAGTTGTTACTAACTGAACTGAAAACCATCAACTAAGATTTTTTTTGTTTCATTTTTTCATCCAATGATAAATCTCTTGAGAGTCATGTCATTCTCATCCCTGTTTCTCATGTCGTTAGGACATCGACAAGGAGATCAGTGAGCTAAAATTATCAGTAAACACAAGAGGACGTCTAGTAGCCACAGAATTTCTGAAGCAGTTCGTTTGAATTCGACTTTGCACCAGAAAATGGAGGGACTGGCAACTTCATTATTGAAGATCACTGCACGCTTCAGCAAAGAATTGTTTAGTGCATTGTTGTATTGTTTTGCATGTTCCTGTTCTTTTGATGCTGAACATTTTTTTTATGTCACTGCTTGATGTAGGATTTTATAGGGATAAAATGGAATTAATTTCTTTTCTATAGCCACGGTGTTGATAGAAACATTAATTTAAACAGTTATTCTGATGAAGAGATTAAGTGGAGAATCTATTTTTGCCTCTAATTTAATTTTTCAAAATTGTTTGATATAGTTTAAATTTTGATTAAAATATAATTGATGACAAAATAATTTAATAAAAAATTATGTAGATTTTTAACCAAGGATCCCAAATGATTATAATAATCAAATGCAAACAGTAATTATGGTTCTGTATCAATTATAGAAAGATAATATTAAGAAATGTAGATAATTCTAATAATGAGAAAATTATGTTTTTTTTACACTTGTGTCAAGTTTAGTGTTGTTATAAGTTAATTTATAAGTTTAGTGATGTTATGAGTTAATTTATATTTTTAGTCTTGTAATTTGTAATATTTTTCAATTTCAGTCATTTTTCTTTAAAATTAAAAATTTTTATCGAAAAATACCTAGTTGGGGGTCCGAATAAAAAAAGTCATATGAGTAAAAAAAAATCAAAATCTCTAAATTTAATTTACAACTCAGCATTTTCCGATTGAAATTTTTAATTTTAGAGAAAAAGGATTAAAATTTAAAAATATTATAAGTTACACGATTAAGAATGTAAATTAACTCATAATAGAGTTAAAATTGAAACAATTACAAATTATAAGACCGAAAATATGATTTTCTCTTCTAATCATCTATCAAGTATGAAAATTTTACTTTTAGTAAAATTTGAATGCGAAAATATCTATATATTTGTTTAAAAAATTATATATTAGATCCGAAACAGATTTTTTTATTTTTTCACCTCATTGGGTTTTATGTTTTTTTCATAGCTATATTACTATAGGATGATTTGGTCTCCTTATTGGCTGGTCAATAAAAAAAATTAAGTTGAACAAGAAAAAGCAAACACATAATATTTCTATCAAAACAAAAGAAAATAGAATATTATTTTTTAAAATAGATCATTAAATTTATTATTATTTAAAAATTATTATTATTCATTAGAATAATTCGGAGAAATCAGTTAAATTTTATATGGTTAAATAAAGACATCATGTAGCCTTTCTTCTTTGCCTTCCTCGCGCCTCCTAAACTGGCCGTCGGGTGTGAGAGACCGTGCGTGGTTTAGGGTTTAGAGGATTCTCCGAAAGCATTCGATTTCTCCTTATTGACAGGTAGGTTCTCGAACCACTGATCGAAATCTACTTTTTCTGTTCTCATGTGTCCATTCTTCCGGTCGTAACTTTGCGTTTTCATCATCCGGGTTTAGAGGATTTTGAGTTGTTCACAATGTCAATGCGTTCGATTTCGTGTTTGCAATGATTCGGCTAATATTTTGGTGTTTGTATTATGCTAGTCGTCAATTTTTACCCTTCTTTCGTCGTTTGGAACTTTCGATTCATTCCGGGGAGGTTTTTTTGTGCCGCATTGATCGAAATCTCAGACTCGCTGCTAATTGTTCATCAGGTTCAATTTAGGGTTTAGGGTAAAGCAGCATTGCATTCACAGGAAGAAGGCTATTTAGAATGGCGGGTAGCAAGGATCAAGCCCTCAGGGCAAAAGAGATCGCCGAGAAGAAATTGGCCGAAAACGATCTCATCGGCGCCAAGAAATTTGCCCTGGAGGCCCAAACTCTCTTCCCGGCTCTCGAAGGCCTGGTTCAGTTGACTGCGACTCTCGACGTTTGCATTGCGTCTCAGAGCAAAGTTGACGGGGAGAAGGATTGGCACGCCATTCTCTGCGTGGACTCCGGTGCAGACGAAGACACGGTGAGGAAACAATACAGAAAGCTGGCTCTCCTGCTTCATCCCGACAAGAACAAATCTGCCGCTGCTGAAGATGCTTTCAAGCTGATTTCAGAGGCATGGAGTGTCTTATCTGATAAGTCCAGGAGAACACTTGAGGACTCGCAGGAAGCTTCCCAACCAAACAACAAAAGAGCTGCTGCTCCTGGCGATGCCAACGGATCTTCCAAATTCTCCAAGAGAAGCAAAGAGCCACCTGCAAGTGCAACATTTTGGACGTCCTGTGATAGGTGTGGAATGCAGTACGAGCATCTTAGAGTGTACCTTAATCTCACTCTTCTCTGTATTAATTGCCAAGCATCTTATGTAGCTACAGAGATAAACCCCCCTAGTGAATTTGTATCCTCAGAGCATACTTCTCTGCAGAGTCAACCAAACTTGCATTGTTTCCAATGGGGGCCTTCTTTTTCTAGAACTGAAGGAGCTGCAAGTGCGAATGTCGTAGAGAAGGCGAAGAGGCACAGGCAGCGGCTAGAAAGGAAGAATGATGTTCTAAAGAGAAAAGCTAGTGCATCCTGACAACGACCACACAGAGGTTTGAATTTTGATTTCTGCTGCAACAAATGAGGAGCAAATGGGAATTCTGTAAATGGGAAACAAAGTAAGCAGTTGAGGGAGTTTTGCGATTTTGATACCAAAAGAGTGGAAATCTGCTGCCTTGAAAGGAAACGCTAAAAAGAAACAAGGACTGAGTGAAGCTGGCAAATAAAAAAACAGCTTATCAGTGAGAAGAGATTGTCATTGATGATGTAAAAGCTTCACATGATGTTCTGTTTGATTTTCTGAATGGTCTTTTGTGAGAGCAAACTATGCCCTTGTGCTGCTGCTATATCTTATGATTCTTAGAGTTCTTGTTTAACAGTTTGCTTTTTAACTAGTTAATCTTATGGTGTTTATCTTGAATTCTCTCTGTTAAACGCCAGCGTGGCTACCGATAATGACACTTGATAGTCACTTTATATAAATCAAATTCATTGATTTCTTTATTTCTTTTAGACACTAGAAGACATAAATGTTTGATGGCAAGCATATTAAGGAAAATATAAGAGCTTGATTTTTATAATTATAACATAACTAAAAATTTGGTTACTTCAACCAATGGCCCCCTTCCAAATTCCAATCCGGATTAAATTCTTCCTAATAAACATGAATAAAAGACCATATAATTGCATGATACTTATGATATCAAGCTCTCAAACTGAGCTCCTCCATTCATCCCTGAAGATATATCCTCAGTCGCCGCTTTTCCTGTGTCATCATGATTTGCCTTATCTTCTGAGCAACTGTTCTCATGATTGCATTCAATCATTTCGAATCGGTTTTCGAATTGGTTCGGTTCAATGCCAAGAGTGGAATTAAGAGGAACAACTGTGATGGCAATCACATGCTCCGGCATGGTTGGGTCCAGAGTGGGCAATTGCCTGGTGGAGACGATCACATACAACACCATCTGTGTTGCGCCAAAAATGAGTCCCAAAATGTTTGGAAGCTGGAAGAAATTAACATTGAAGGTGAGGGATGCAACTAAGTCCGATTGATTAATGGATGAATGATTTACCAAGACGTATAAGTCACGAATGAGGAGGCCATAAGCAAACCAAGCGAGAGCACTAATTGTGAGGAATAGTGAGAGGTAGAACGGCATGTACTCCACGCTCCTAGTCCGCACGACAAGCCTCTGCATCATCAGGTCACTCTTTGTTGATCACAGTACAAAACAACATAATTAAAGTACATTGCAGAGTTTTAGTTTTTCAGTTACCATGATGCTCAGGGGTGCAGCAAAGACGCTAATGGAGAATCCCACACAGATCCAACCTATAACTTTTACTCGCTCGGAGCCGTGAAAAGCAAGTTGTGTTATTAAGATGATTGAACCGAATGAAACCACATTTAATAAGAAGATGATTAGCAAAGTGGAGACCTGCAAAGCCAAGGGTAACTTTGTCAATAATGTGTTTAACGATGTGAATTTAAAAGATAGTGACCCAAATATTTCAATACCCTCATGGCTCTGGGAGCATATATGAGGTATATTGCAGTGTAAAATGTCTCAATGAAGCACCCAAATGCATTAATGGTGATGAGAAGTGTTGCGTCAGTTTTTACGATAGCATAGTAAATCCACAGCATGGCACTGAACAAGGCAACCACATATGGAACTGACTGAAACCCCTCCGTTGATCTCATTCTATACACACGGTAGAATGTTGGACTGTGATGTAAAGAATTAAAACAAGTTCAATCATATTCAAATCCAAAAATACTATGAAGATAAGTTGGAAATTGTCTCAAAGAAGGGGGGAAAAGTTAGTAACATATATGTACTCACAGTGGAGCAAGATAAACCATGAACGAGATTATGCTACCTGCAAATAAAGTGGATATCAATCAGCAATTTGGCATCAAAATGAAGGCAGATAAGCTTTGTGAACAGCAATTTAGCATCAAAATGTAGGACAATAAACTCTCTAGATTTGCCATTCACATTAACATATTTTAGTATTTGGCATTTCAAAGTTAAGCTGTACAGCCTGTACTTGTATGTACAAAAAAACAAAATGGCAAAACCTAGTCTCATAAAATCCTCTGCAAGCAGCGAAACAAGTTCCAAATATGAACTGGATAAGAATTTAAAAATAAAAATGCATCAAGAAGGCAATAATCGTTTATAGGGGGAAATATAATGTTTTTCTACCTTGAAAATTATAACTTTGAGAAAAAATGAAGGAAAAAAAAGAATCTATTTATGAACCAATGATTGTAGTATTGTACCAATAATGCCAAAGGCAAATGCCAAAGGATGGTCCAAGGACAGGTCTGCCATTCTGTCTTTCAAATTGAAGAAGAGGCAGGAGGAAAGCAAGAGTGAGGGTTTTGCTCCTCTCTGTTGATCCCTCCTTAGCACTTGACGAATATGATTTCTAGAGGTCTATTATATAGAAGAGCCAAAGGGTTGTGTCTCCTTCTTTAGGGATATACCCATTGTTAGGAATTCTCGGATCACCAAACTTGCAATAGAAATTGTGTATCCATGGAGAAATCAAAAGATGAATGTACTTGTGTACATAGCCAATTATTTAACTTGTTGATAAGGGCACGACATAACGACAATAGCAATTACTTCTAATGTGGTTTATGATACTTTGTTAGGAAAAGGTTCATGTCAGGTATGTGTCTAAAAACTTATCATCATCTCCTTGATTTAAGCGAACAAGAGTCTCATACTCTTCTTTAATTATTAGTAGATAACGTGAGGACATGTTGCCATATATCTAGTATCTAATGCTTCAGATTAATTTCAATTGCAAGGGAAGTCTATAAACATTTTTGTCCTCTATTTCCAGAAGATCATGAACTCAAGAACTGTACACGAGTTAGTAGTAAGCTGTATATTGAGTGGTAGAAGCACTAATTAAGCTTTAATAATTCGCTTTGACTCATTGGTGTACTACTGGTATTAACCATTGGAAACCATTTGCTATGCCAAATGAAGATAATGAAGAAATATAATTAGTATATTTTCATTTTGTAGAGTGATTTTTATCTGGACAAAACAGATGATTTTTTGAGCTGTCATCAGATACTTCAAGCAATTATTCAGCTAATCATCATCTAGACCAAATTTATTCACACTCAGAATACAAACTAAGGGTTTTTTTGAAACAAAGGGTTCAATCAAATCTTATGCTAAAATTTGTCATATATAAAGGATAATACATTGTTTAATACATATGACATACTGCGCTTTTGACACTTTCTGTATGAGGCTTATTCAGAAATTGAATATCTTAGAATTCAAAATATATGTAAAACATAGTTATCCTTCTACCAGAGGTGGTATATTTTATGTTTAGAACCTAATGTCCATAGGTTATAAAATAATCAAGGAGTTCTACCAAGCTCCAGATACATTATTCCTTTTCCTATATCCAGATACATTTCTTCTGCTTTCTGCCTTAATATTGTGACAAATAAGGAAAGCATGAGACACAAGACAAGGAAGATATGTCCAGCTTGCATTTTCTCTTGTTGCAATTAGCTTGTTTCTTCTGAGAGTAAGAGGTGTTAATCTAGAGATACTAATTAAGGAAATTAGATAAGTGGTGGACCAGAGAGCATCATCTTAGCTTTAAGTAAATGCCTTGACAATGCATGGTTTCACAAACAGGAAGAACACTATTAATCAAGCTATTAACAACCTAGAATCATCCAACTTTTGGAAAAACCAATGGCATGAACTACTGCGGACATCAGAAAGAGCTCTTCCTAATCCTTGCCTCAGCACATGATGATCCTAACATCTATTTGCTGGCAGAGACCTTGCTTACTTCAGGTATAGTAAAAGTAGAAAAATCCATCATAGGATTTGGAAAATGACTGTATATGTGCATCTTATAGTTTCTGAGGCAGATACAATCCTGCAATAACAATTCATTCTTAAACTTTCATCTTTCCGCCTAATTGTTTGTTGCAAGTTTGTGTCTATATTCCTTATTGGACAAGTGCCCTCAATATATATTTCCTAATTATTTGTGGCACACGGTTGCCCTTGCTTATACTAAGAAATGATAGGAATGTGAGTCATTTATTAGAAACTATATTTTAATTGGATACCAGATATGAGATTTCTCTGAACATCCTGAAAAAATGGGAAATAGTTCAGGTTTAGAGGAACCAAGCACGTCACTACTCAACAGTATTCTTACTGAGGAAGATCATTATATGCTGTGTTATATTAATTTATCAGATTGGTGGTCAAACAAACAGGGAAAACATAACTGGTTTTGCCTATGTGACAGACACTCGATGCATCAGCCAAAGTTCTAGTCTGCTATCTACCAATTTACCTATCTCCGACAATATAAATGAGATCATTTTTGCTCCTTATTGTTCCACTACATTTGGAAAAGGATTCTGGAGAGGTCATCAGCGTACTGACCACATTTGTGCTTTGTGGTTAGAAGGAGCAATACTCAATACAGATGACCAGTAGAAATATTGGGTGAACGTTTAGATGGCACTGAATTGACACCTTTCCTGATCCTCGAGGATTTTCTACCATATAGATCTAACTTAGTTTCTAAAAAGGGATGGAATAATGGGAAGGTTGCTGCAACCGGCCATTTGATCAAATAAAGCAATTTTCATGATGTTAAAGAATTATGGGAAGGTTGCTACATATTAATTGGAATCACAGTTAATCAGATGCAACTACCGTTAGATAACTATTCTAGTTCTACTGCATACATGTAAATAGACTAGACAAGGTAAATTGCTTCAGTTTGAATTTATTGAATCAAACAACTACACAAAACACCTTGTCTTCACCTACTTTACTGAATGTAGCCACAAAAAGGAAATTTTCAAAGTTACTAGATCACCTTAACACAATGACTAAATAGCCTGAATGTTTCAGCTCGCCTGCTTCAATACAATTCTAAAACTTAAGGAGCCATAGAGTCATATAATCACAAAGTGGTTTTGGTGGTTCAACAAGAAAAGAACGGGAGGGACTGAGATCCCTACTATACTACTCAGTGTTTGAGAAACCAGACTGGAGTGACCGCCACCAGGGGCAGAGCTTACATAGGCCAAGTGTGGGCAGCTACCCACACTGCCCAGACCCCCATAGGAGCTGTGCATGTTAGAACCATAGCAAAGCAACCATTTGTGGCTGGACACTAAAGCTACTAATGAGTTGTCTTGGTATAATCAATGTAGCATTAGTACAGTTGCGTCCGTTATCTGCAGCATTACAATGTAATAAGACTAATAGCAAATAATATATGATTTATAAGTAACCTATATAGTATAGGCAGACTAACCAGACAATCTCAGTGTAAAGTCAAAAAATATTCTAATTCATTGAAATTTATAAAGGAGAATTTTGTAGTTAGGGACACGTATAACAGGAAACCTATAAAATGTGCTTATCAATAACAGAAAGTACTAGAGTTGAACTTAGTATAACATTACAATTAGGTAAATCAAGCCTCGCACTCTTAAAATGATTTCAGAAGATAATTCCAATTCTCCTAATAAAAAAACCGAGACATTTAATTTATTGGAGTCAATACTTAGGGATTTCGAGTGAATTGTTAATGTCATTGCTAAAGCAAGATCAGGATATTATGAATGCAATGGATTTGGAACAAGTATGCAAACACCGACTGCAAAATATGAGAGATGATGGTTGGTATTCATTTTTAGAAAATGTTAACTGTTTTTGTCAACGACATTACATTGATGTTATATTCACACGTTGGGCACCACATGGTCATCCCCATCGTAATCCACCAGAAGTGATAAATTTGCATCACAATCATGTTAATTTATTCTATGGTGTTATTGATATACAAATTTAAGAGTTAAATGATTGTTTCTCAAAGGGAGGTATGAAGTTACTCTTTTGTGTAGCTTATTTGTATTCACAAAACTCATTTTTGGCTTTTGATAAGAAAAAATTAATGCTATTTAGCTGAGTTTTATCCATAACATTTCTCAAGATTTGATCTCCTCATACTTGATGATCAAGTTGAAACCTATATATGTGATATGCGTTCTAACAAAGAATTTCAAGGATTGAAAGACCTTGGTGATCTAGAAGTTAGTTATATCAAAGTCTCAAAGAAAAGTATGGTGTACTCGTTTGTTTATGCTTTTAATATTGATATTAATTCTATTGGCTGCGACTATGAGAGAGTGTTTTCTGTTATGAGAATTGTGAAAGGCATATTGCGCAATCGAATGAGCGATGATCGGATGAACAATAGTCTTATTGTCTATGTAGAGAAAAATATATTTCTAATAGTTGACAATGAAGCTAGTGTACAAAAGTTTCAAAATATGAAGACTCGAAAAGAACAATTGAAGGATAATTATTTTATGGTGTTTTATGATTACAAGATTTTATATATTTTTTTTACTTTATTAATTATATTATATTGTTGTCGAATCAAAATCCTAGCTCCACCCCTTACTGACACACCAAGTTAAATAAAGAAACAGTTCAACTGTGAAATTTGTGAACCAGTGGAGCAGTTGGATCAATCCCCAGTCCAGGTTTCAAAACATTATCCATGCCTCTTAAATCTGCAGAGGAGGTAAAACTCCATTTTGTACTATAACAACTAGTAAAGGGAATGAGCCAAGATAAAACATTTACCAGGAAGGATTAAGTGGTACACTCCCAAACCAATACCCAACACCAACATACTCATATTTTGGCATGTAAAAGTAGCTTGTTGATCAATGATGATGAAAAAACTGATAGATCAAATAACTTTAATTCTACCTGAAACCGATGAGTTTGAGTTCTGTTGGTCTTCAAATTGGTTTGCTTGGGCGGAGGCACCAAACTTCCTGAGCTGGTGTCATGTGGCAAGTTCATGCTGGTTCAGTCGTTCCGCCCCGGAAGAATTGTTAAGCATATCTACGTACCAAATACGGAGACAAAATTACCACAATTGCCATTAAGCACGTGATTAGCACAAGGGAGCGAGTATTTTATCCTACTCTCGAGAACGACAGGAACGGAGACTCTGCGAATCGCCATGGCGGACGATGAGATCGAGGCGGCAGAAGCGGCGGCGGCGGAGCTCAAGCGTGGATTCGAGACGCTGGAGGTGACTCAGCCGGACCCCTCGGTCCCCGTGTACTTTCTCTACCTGAACCGCCCGGCCCACCGCAACGCCTTGACTCCCGCTTCCTTCGCCGAGCTTCCCCGCGCCCTCGCCCTCCTCGACCGTCTCCCCTCCGCCCGAGCGATCGTGCTCACCGGCCGCGGCCCGCACTTCTGCGCAGGAATTGATCTCTCCTCCCTCGCCTCCCTGGCGTCCGTCCCCTCCGACGACCGCGCCGTAGCCAGCGAGCTCCTCCGCCGTCGGATCCTCGCCCTCCAGTCCGCGATCTCCGCCGTCGAACGGTGCCGGAAGCCGGTGGTCGCTGCGATCCACGGCGCCTGCATCGGCGGAGGGGTGGATCTGGTCGCCGCCTGCGACATCCGGTGCTGCGACGAGGGGGCCTACTTCGCGGTCAAAGAAATAGATCTCGCCCTGGCCGCCGATCTGGGCTCGCTGCAGCGCCTTCCGGCGATCGTCGGGTACGGGAACGCCACAGACATGGCGCTTACTGGGCGGAGGGTGGCAGCGGAGGAGGCAAAGGCGATGGGGCTCGTCACCCGCGTCTTCCCCTCCAGCGCCGCCCTGGCGGCGGGCGTCACCGACCTAGCAAGGGGTAATCTCGACATTTCATTACTTTGCATTATCATCAACTATATATTTTTTTTAACAAAATTGAATCTACAGGATTGGCTGAGAAATCGACGGTTGCGATGACGGGAACGAAGGCAGTGATGCTGAGGAGCCGAGATCTGACGGTTGAACAGGGCCTAGAGCACGTGGCGACGTGGAACGCTGCGATGCTGATGTCGCGTGACCTGGAGGAGGCCGTCCGGGCCCAGATAGAGAAGCGCAAGCCCAAGTTCTCCAGGCTGTGAGACGATGACTAGGGGGGCTCGTAGTTAGGTAGTTACGGTTGAAGCTTATCAGCTCAAGTAAATAATAAGCCAATGAATTGGCTGCTGAATGTGATTTGTAATGAGAAAGTCAAAACATAATAAAAGCTTTAAGATATTCAGCAAGATTGGTGAGCTCTAAACAAATTAAAAGATGAAATGGTGGATGTAATCTAAAAGGTTTTCGTTAAAGGAAACAAAATATTCTAGTAAATTATTCAAATCATATATATCCAATCCATAAAATGCATTTGTGTTACAATAACTATTCTCTAGTAACTTTATTATGCTCCACACACATGACCAATCTTAAAGTACATAAAGGATAACAAAGACCACAGGACCAATCTTAAAGTACATAAAGGATCTATAACAAAGAGAAGGAACACCAACTGATCTTAGCTACGTAAAGGGAAACGAGGAGAAGGAACCAGGTGCAAATTAATCTTTCTCGAGGCACTGGCTCCAAAAGTTTCAGTC
Organism: Zingiber officinale; assembly: GCF_018446385.1. Classification (NCBI taxonomy): domain Eukaryota; kingdom Viridiplantae; phylum Streptophyta; class Magnoliopsida; order Zingiberales; family Zingiberaceae; genus Zingiber; species Zingiber officinale. The sequence goes on from NC_056002.1 coordinate 13,034,158, forward strand.
ATATCCACATCTCCTGGTGCCATCCCCTTAGGCAGTGCCCAATCAAAGTGAAACAGGAGCTGAGCCAAGGCCAACTCTAAAGTGGACAAGCCAAAGGACATGCCGGCGCACATCCTTCTTCCCGCGCCGAAAGGGAGGAATTCGAAGTCATTGCCTTTGAACTCCTTGTCGTCGCCCTCCTGAAACCTCTCCGGCTTGAAGCTCTCGCCGTCGTGCCAATATTTTGGATCCCTTGCGAGTGCCCAGACGTTGATGAGGACTCTTGTTCCGGCAGGTATTGTGTAGCCGAGAACCTGAGTGGTCTCTTGGCCAACTCTTGGAAATAAAAGGGGGAAGGGAGGGTGCAATCGGAGAGTTTCTTTGACGACGGAATGAATGTAGGCGAACTGTGGAACATCACTCTCTTCCACGTAGCCTTTCCCTTTCATGGCCTCTCGAACCTCCGTCTGCGCTCTGTTCATTGCTTGAGGGTGCAAGATGAGCTCTGACATGGCCCATTCGATGGTGTTGGCTGTGGTTTCAGTCCCTCCGGCAAATAGATCCTGATCGCAACCATCAACGACGAAGTAATTAAGAGATGGATCGTCTGGCTCCCGTGAATTAATGTTTATAAATATATAATTTGTTTGACAGAGAGTACTCACGATGACGAGAGCCTTGATGCTTTCGTACGAGATGGGCACTTCCAGGTCGCCTTGATCTTTGAGCCTGAGCAAGATGTCGATAAGGTCCTCCTCGTCGTCTCTCCGGCCCTGCAAATGCTCCTGGATTGTTTCTTCGAGGATCGCGTCCAGCTTTTTGTGGTAGTGGATCAGCTTGGTGCTGAACCCGGTGAGGACGTCCATGATTTTCAGCGAGGGGAAGAGATCGCCGACGCTGAATCCGCTGGACATTTTGATCACCTCTTTGATGGTGTCCATGAACTTCTTCTGCTGCGGGCATCTCCGGCCGAAGGAGGCCTGGACGACGATGGAGTTGGTCAGCTCGTTGAGCCTCGCCCCGAGGTTGATCTCCTTGCCGACGGTGGCGGCGTAGCCGACGTCCCTCATGAGGAGGGACACTTGCTCCGCCCTCAGTGACGCGAAGGACTTGACGCGCTTGGCGCCGAGCAGCTCCATGACGCAGAGCTTGCGGAGCTGGCGCCAGTACTCGCCGTTGGAGAAGGCGACGTCGCGGCAGCCGTAGGCGATGATCTTGGCGGCGGTGAGCTCGGGGCGGAAGGCGAAGTTGGCGTCCTGCGCCTTGAGGATCTGCTGCGCGCCCTCGCGGGAGGTGAGCACGATCTGGTCCACCTGCCCCACGCGGAGGCGCATCACCGGCCCGTGCCGCCGGGCGAGGTCACGGAGCGCGTGGTGAGGCAGCGCGCCGACGAGATGGTGCAGGCTGCCGATCAAGGGCAGATGCCATGGGCCGGGGAACTCCGGCCCCGTGTTCTTGCTGGATTTGCTCCTCAACCATCTCCTCAGGACCAGCAGCAGCAGGAGGAGGAAGGAGAGTGAGAGGGGAAGAGAAGGCAACCAGAGCTCCATGATGTTTTACTGGATTCTGACTCTAAATCAGTCACTCTGTCTCGAATTGGCTGTGTGATTCCAACTTGAGCAGCCTCAAGGGAGTATTTATAGGATGCCAACCATGCATAATCTGGATAATAATCAAACGATCATATGTTGTTTAGGCTGTCAACAAAAGACGACTCGGAAGAATTCAAAGTCACAAGTGTTTGTTAAAAATTTAAAATAAAGGAACGGTTGGTGCCCGCCATCTGATCCAATCCAAGGAATACGAATGGGAAAGCCCACAGAATGAGGCAGTGAGTTGATAGTCGTGAGGAAGAAGCAGCCCACGGAATCAGAACGGAGGTTCCATGGAGGTGCAAGGAGATAGGGCAGAGGCCATGGTTTTTATCATAAGCCATAAGCGGATTTGTTAGGGGTTGGACTGGGACTCAAGCACCACAGACCGGTCCATGAATTCATGAGATGATGAGAACTTGGTCAGGCTTGGGAATGTATATATATATATATATCAATTGAAAATAAAATATAACATAAAATTTATTGGCTCACTTAGAGATTTAACATGACTAGGTCTTACTCTACGGTATAAATGGATCAAATCTGAAATTATCTAAAATTCTCTCGATGGAAGAAACTCCATTAAAAGAAATGAAGAAATTTGGGATAAAATATTTTCTAATAAATATGTTTTTTTCTTCAAATGGGAAACAAGCTAACTCATTCGGATGACTTTTAATTGAAATTAGTCGGCTAAGTATCTAATAGTTGATTAAAATCTTGATAATATTTTTGATTAATGGTTAGTATTTAATCAACTAAAAGTGCATTGAGTCGACAGATAACATTAAAGATGACTCCATATGCATCCTGTTATCTAGGTTGGATAATTATCATAAATTTATCGGCTAATGAATTTTATCTTTAATCAATTTCACAAGGATCTAATCTACTCAACCATGTTCGATTAATATCCATGACAATCAACTCAGCTAGTTAATACAACAAACTTATCTTATTCAATGGTTACATGAGTTGACTCAATTGATATTTCAGTCGATTGAAATCAAATAAAGATGAACATAGGATTCTAGAACTGAGCGTTGGTGTAATCTTTCTTAGTTAAGGTTAATCAAGTTGATTAAGTTTAAATGGATTCAAATTTAAGTTTTGATATTTGACAATATATAAGATAGAAGTCAATTATGTCATGGAGAACTGGATACTTGACTAGAAAAAATTCTAATGGAAGATTAGACAAGGTAAAGTTTTAAACTCAAGGGTTAGATAAGGGGGAGTCCAATGGAAAAGTTGCCAAGAGGAAAATCCAAGTAGGTCAAGAAGAACCAAATATTTGCTGTGAAGTCTTAGTAGGGCTAGGCAAGGGAAAACTTTAACTAGAAGTTAGACAGGGTAGAAGTCTACTGAGTGACCAGTCCTAACTGAGGTTAAGCAAAGGAAAGTCCAAGTGTGTCAAGAAAAATCGCACATTGGCAAAGGAAAGCTTTAACTACGGTTAGGTAAGGGAGAACCCTAACTGAGATTAGGCAGAGTGTGGAACTCTACCAAATGACTAGTCATAATTAGAGATTAGGCAAGAAAAAAATTCAAGTGAGTCAAAAGGACCACACTTGGTGATCAAAAGTCTAACGAAAAGTTGGCACAAGATGAAAAGTCTAAGTTGGTCGAGGGTTGACCGAACACTTAGTAAATAAGTTATAGATTAAGGTTGACTATGTGTTAGACAACAAGAAGTTCCAACAAATCATGGAAGCCTTTGGGTTGGGTAAAGGAACCCTAAAATGATTAGCTCTGGGCAATTGATTAGGTAATCGATTGGTCCTAAGTCAATCAATCAAGTGATCGATTGAGAGTTTTCCTCACAAAAATAGAAGGGTTCTGGATCAATTGAGTGATCTATCAAGGGTTTGGAGAATCGATTAGGTAATTGATTAAGAGACATTCTCGCGTAAGAATAAGGTTGGGAATCGATTGACTTAATCGATTAAGTCTTCCCCAATCAATTAAAGTAATTGATTAAGGGGCATTTGTCGGGAGAGAAATAGAAAATTATGGAATCGATTGGACAATTGATTCAACCCAAGCTAATCGATTAGGGCAATTGATTGGCCAGTGTCGCGAAGGAACAGAAGCTTTCTAAATCAATTAGGGCAATCAACTATGAGCTTCTAAATCGATTTGGATGACTCATCAATCAATTAACAACTCGAAAAAGAGACATTCTGTAGGTTGAACGGTTGAATCCTATGTGACAATCAATTGGGAAGAAAAGTGAATCAACTGGGAGGTAAAAAAAAGGTTTGAACGACTTTAATATAAAGGGGAGTTCGTCAAGGTTTTTCACTATCAGTTCTTGGACTATTCAAAGTGAAGTGTTGTTGCATTTTCCAGTCAACAAAAGGCTAAATCAAAGTAAGAAAAAAGCAAGCAAAACAAGGTTTCTTGTTGTAATCGCTTTCGATTTCTTTTGTAACTAGGGGTGTTCATTATTCGGGTCAATCCATTAACCCACCCGATCCAAATAACATTCGGGTTATTTGGTTTGGTTAAATGAAATTCGGGTCGGTTGAATGAACTGACCCGAAATGTTAATTGGATTAATGGTTTGGTTTTGGATTTAACTCCCCATCCGAATAACCCGCCCGAAACCCGAATAAGGAATTAATATATATTTTTTAATTTTTTTTAGTATAATATTTGGAATCTTTGGAATGTGTAAGTTTTTTTTCTTATATCGAATGAAACTATTTTATCAAATTTGGAGCTTATTTATTTATAAATGTAAATTATTAAGAGTTTATTTATATGAAGAAGATTGAAAATTTGAAATGAAAAGAAAATTGGGTTAATTGGTACCCGAACCGAATAACCCGAATTAGTTTCGGGTAATTCGGTTTGGTTTATAGCTAATTCGGTTTGGTTCTTGGTTGGATTTAGAAAATTATAAAATCCGAATAACCCGAACCGAATAACCCAAATAATCCGAACCGAACCGAATGAACACCCCTATTTGTAACCAAGTTTGCATTTCTTGTATTTGAGCTTGTGCAAGGTTTGTTGGTTGCTACTCGGAAAACCTAGAGGTTCCACTGTACAAAAATTTTGTACAAAGGTCTGAACCTTTTCCTAGCTACCATGTGTTCTTTTAAATTAAATTTTGGATCGCCTGCGGAACTTAACACGTTTGATCCAAAACTTAATCTATTTGTTCTTTTAGGTTTTGACTTGGATCTCCTGCGGAACTTAACACGTTCGACCCAAGTCTCCTTAAGTTATTAATTCCATTAAATATTAATTTCCATAAAAAGTTCCCAGTACTGACGTGGCGAGGCACATGGCCTTCTTGGATATGGGAGCAACCACCACCGACTAGACAAAACCTTTAATAGAAAGCTAATATTTAATTTCCTAAAATAACTTTAGGTTAACCAAAGAGAACAATCAAATCACAAGGAAAAGAAAGAAAACAAAAGAACACAACATCGAAAAATATATTCGAAATACTAGAACGTAAGCCTCTTGTATTTGGTATTATTTCCATAAATAACTAGCATGATGCGGAAATAAAAATTACTAGTTATACCTTGTAGAAAAACCTCTTGATCTTCTACCGTATTCCTCTTCTAACCTCGGACGTTGTGTGGGCAACGATCTTCCGAGACAAGAAACCACCAATCACCTTCTTCTCCTCCTAGCTAGGTTCGGCCAACAAAGAGGAAGCTTCACCAAGGAAGAAAATCAAAATACTAACCAAGCTCCAAGAGATGCTAGCTTTCTCTCCTTCTTCTTCTTCTTCTCCGAGTAGTATCCGGCCACCACAAGAGCTCCAATGGAAGAGTAGGGTTCGGCCACCACAAGAGGAAGAGAGGGAGAGGTTGGCCGGCCACACCAAGGAACAAAAGAGGGAGAGAAATAATAGAGGTTGTGTATCATGAAGGCACCCTCACCCCTTCTTTTATATTCCTTGGCCTAGGCAAATTAGGAAATTTAATTACAATAAAATTTCCTCAATTTCCTTGACATGATTTAATTTAGAAAAATAAAATAAATTTTCCAAATCAATCTTCAATGGCCGGCCACATCATTGGAGAACAAATTGGACAAGTTTTAATCAACAATTAAAACTTCCTAATTTGTTTCCGAAAATTTAAAAAAAAATAAAATTTCTCTTTAAAATCTCTTCATGGTTGATAAAAGGAACTTTCTATAATTTTAATTTTATCAACATGTGAATAATTTTTAAAGAAAAAATAAAACATCTCTCCAATCTACAAATAAGGAAAGAGATCTAATCTCTTTCTTTAATCTTTTATAGATCTTTTACAAGAGAGATATTTTAATTTTAATTCTCTTTAAATTATATCTTCCACATAATAATAAAAATTAAAATTAAAATCCCTTTTTAATTTAATTTGGCCGGCCCCCACTAGCTTGGGTTCAAGCTAGGGCCGGCCACCCAATAATATACCTAGGCCGGCCCTAGCTTGGTTCCCAAGCTAGCTTGGCCGGCCCCTATTGGGTGGGTTTAGAAGGTGGGTATAGGTGGGTATAGAAATCTATAAATAAGAGGCTACGATAGGGACCGAGAGGAGGAGTTGGTTTTGGTCTCCTGATAAAATTAAGCATCCCGTGTTCGCCCCGAACACACAACTTAATTTTATCAATGATAATTTATTCCACTAGAGAACTATCATTGAACTACCGCACCAATCCCAAATTATATTTTTGGGCTCCTTCTTATTATGAGTGTGTTAGTCTCCCTGTGTTTAAGATATCGAATGTCCACTAATTAAGTGAGTTACTGACAACTCATTTAATTAATATCTAAGTCCAAGAGTAGTACCACTCAACCTTATTGTCATGTCGGACTAAGTCCACCGAGGTTTAACATGACAATCTTTATGAGCTCCTCTTGAGGACATTATCAACCTAGTATCTCTAGGACACAGTTTCCTTCTATAATCAACAACACACACTATAAGTGATACCATTTCCCAACTTATCGGGTTTATTGATTCAACGAACTAAATCTCACCCATTGATAAATTAAAGAAATAAATATCAAATATATGTGCTTGTTATTATATTAGGATTAAGAGCACACACTTCCATAATAACTGAGGTCTTTGTTCCTTTATAAAGTCAGTATAAAAGAAACGACATCAAATGGTCCTACTCAATACACTCTGAGTGTACTAGTGTAATTATATAGTCAAGATAAACTAATACCTAATTACACTACGACCTTCTAATGGTTTGTTCCTTTTCCATTTTGGTCGTGAGCTACTGTTTATAATTTATAAGGTACTGATAACATCATCTTCTGTATGTGACACCACATACTATGTTATCTACAATATAAATTAAATGAACAACTACAAACAAATGTAGACAATTAGACCAAATGTGATTCTTTATTCATAATAAATGTTTACAAAGCTTAGGCTTTCAGTATACACTCCAACAATCTCCCACTTATACTAATGACTAAGCTGCCATATCTTCTACCATACATCTGATTCTCATTCCCTCCACATGCCGATCGAAAGCTTTCGCCGGAAGGGCCTTAGTGAAAGGATCTGCCAGGTTATCCGCTGATGCAATCTTGGCGATGACAACTTCTCCTCGCTTCACGATATCTCGTATCAGGTGGTACTTGCGCTCTATATGTTTACTTGCCTTATGAGCTCGTGGTTCCTTCGAGTTTGCAACTGCACCACTATTATCACAATAAATTGTGATGATTTTGGGCAAACCAGGAATCACATCTAAATCCATTAGAAAGTTCCTGAGCCATACTGCTTCTTTAGCTGCCTCAGAGGCTGCTACATATTCAGCTTCCATGGTTGAGTCCGAAACGCATTTCTGCTTAACACTCCTCCATGAAATGGCTCCACCTCCTAAAGTAAACACATAGCCTGATGTAGACTTACTGTTATCCCTATCTGATTGGAAATCTGAATCCGTGTAACCCACAGGGAGCAGATCGTCTGCTTGGTAAACTAGCATATAATCTCTAGTCCTTCTCAGGTACTTTAATATATGCTTTACTGCAGTCCAATGTCCTTGTCCAGGGTTACTCTGATATCTGCTGACCATGCCCACGGCAAAACAGATATCAGGTCTCGTACATAGTATTGCATACATTAGGCTTCCTACAGCTAAGGAAGCATTCATGTCCTCTATCTCTTTTGATGTCTTTGGAGACATCTCTTTAGATAGAGCTACTCCATGTCTAAAAGGTAAGAAACCTTTCTTGGAATCCTGCATGCTAAAACGAGCAAGGATTGTATCTATATATGAAGCTTGGGATAGACATAACATTCTTTTCTTACGATCCCTTATAACTTTGATCCCAAGAATGTGTGCACATTCTCCTAAGTCCTTCATATCAAATTGTTTGGACAACCATACCCTTACGTCTGATAATACCTTGACATTGTTGCCAATTAACAAAATATCATCTACGTATAGTACAAGAAATACCACCACGTTTCCGTTACACTTCTTATATACACAAGACTCATCCGGACTTTGAATAAATCCATATGACTGGATTACTTCATTAAACCGGATGTTCCAAGACCTTGAAACTTGCTTCAGTCCATAAATGGACCGATTAAGCTTGCACACTAGATGCTCTTTGCCTTTTTCAATGAACCCTTCTGGTTGCTTCATATGAATGTTCTCTTCAAGACTTCCATTAAGGAATGTCGTCTTGACATCCATTTGCCAAATCTCATAATCCATATGAGCAGCAATGGATAAGAGTATCCGGATAGACTTAAGCATAGCTACGGTGAAAAGGTTTCCTCATAATCGATTCCCTCTTTTCGAGTGTACCCTTTCGCAACAAGCCTAGCTTTGAAGGTCTCTACCTTCCCGTCCATCCCTCTTTTCCTTTTATAGATCCACTTGCATCCAACGGCTTTTATACCATCGGTGGTTCTCTACAAGCTCCCGGACTTTATTAGAGTACATAGACTCTATTTGTAATTCATTGCCTTTTGCCAAGATCTGCATCTATATCTTGGAGTGCTTAGTCATATGTTCGTGGATTAGGTTCATGTTTACCCGGATCAAGTCCAAGACTCTCCCAAAACATGAATCTTTCAGGTGCTGACAACCCTCCCACTACGACGAGGCATCTGTGGTTGTGTATCATATGTGACACGTGTTGCGTCTCTTGTGGTACTTCATCTTGTCTTGGTACTGAAGTAGACATGTCCTCTCTAAGTTCTTCTAAAACAACTTTCCATTGGGCTTGTGATCCATTATATAGTCTTCTTCTAAAAGCGGACATTGGTGCTAACAATGACCTTCGGTCTTTAGGACTATAAAATAAACCACCTTCGTTCCTTTGGGATATCCTACAAACACGCGAACTTATACGAGATTCTAACTTATCAAGATCTGGTTTCAGACATGTCTTGGACTACCCCAAATCCGAATATGTCTTAGACTGGGTTTTCGCCCATTCCACTATGGGAGTAGAAGAAACCGATTTAGAAGGTACTAAGTTCGAACATAACTTCTGTTTCCAGAGCATATCCCCAAACGAATTTGGTAATTCGAATAACTCATCATCGATCTAACCATCTCCATAAGAGTCCTATTCCTTCGCTCGCTACACCATTCTATTGGGGTGTTCAGTGCGAACAATTGGGATTGAATCCCACCTTCGATAAGTAATTCCTAAACTCTCCTAAGAGGTATTCGCCACTGCTCAGATCGTAGTGTCTTGATACTTTTACCTAATCGTTTCTCCACATCGCCTTGTATTCTTTGAACTTGTCAAAGCACTCGGACTTCTGCGCATTAGGTAAATGTATCCATATCTTGAATAATCGCCTATGAAAGAGACAAAATATTCAAAACCTCCTCTTGCCTGGATAGACATAGGACCACAAATCGAGTGAACCAACTCTAATACTTCTTTGGCTCTATACCCCTTGGCCTTGAACGGCCTCTTGGTCATTTTACCTTCTAAGCAAGATTCACAAGTTGGAAAATTTTCCAACTCTAATGAACTCAAAGTCCATCGGCTATAAGCCTCTGAATCCTACTTAAATTAATATGACCAAGTCTTAGATGCCAAAGATATGCTTGGTTCATTTCGGTTCTTTTCTCTTATTAGAATTAGAAGATGAGTTATAAATTTCCATGTTTTGCTTTGTGGAAGAAATTGGATTTAAAATATACAAATTGCCAACTAATGCACCAACAGATAATCACTTTATTTCTTTTAATAACTACATCGTTCTTGAAAGAAACTGAATATCCATCTATAAACAGTTTAGAAACTGAAATTAATTTCTTTCTAAAAGCGGGTACATAAAGACAATTTCTTAAAACCAAATTTCTATTTCTACTAAAAGATAAGTAGACATCTCCCACTACAACAGCCACCACTTTAGTAGCATTGCCCATGTAGACGGTTATCTCTCCTTCATATAGTCGACGGATTTCTTGGAACCCTTGCAATGAATTGCAGACATGATCAGTGACCCCTGTATCTACACACCAGGTGTCGGTAGATAACACCGCTAAATATGTTTCAACTACTAGAGAATAAGATATACCTTTATTGTTCTCTTTCCTACGAGGACAGCCCGCCTTCCAATGTCCTGACTGCTTGTAAATGAAGCACTTGCCCTTCAGCTTCTTCACTCCAGCTTTTGGTCTAGTACCTAGAGATCTATTCACTTTCTTTGCTGAGCCAGCCTATTTCTTCTTCTTCTAGCCTTTCGATTTAGAAGTAGAAACATTTTCAGTAAAGTGAATTTAAGAATTGTGACGAAATATCCCTTCTGCTGCTTGAAGTTCTGTCAGCAGTTCCGCTAATGAATAAGTCCTCTTATTCATATTGTAGTTCAAGAGAAACTGCTCAAAACTTTTGGCCAACGTCTGGAGAATAATATCGACCTGGGTTTCCCCATCGATTTCTCCTCCAAGGATCTGTATCTCGTTCGGATAAGCCATCATCTTTAGGATATGATCCCTTACGGAGTACCCTCTTGCATGGTAGCTGTCATTATCTTTCTCATAGCTTCTTGTCTAGAAGCCCTATCCTGATGACCAAAGAGCTCCTTGAGATTGTTCATAATATCATAATTTGTTGGAAATCTTGATGCTGATGTTGCAATACATTTGACATTGAAGCCAAAATGTAACACCGCGCCATCTCATCCTTTACCCATCTCTTATGATATTCAATCTCCTCTTGGGTAGATTCACGATGGGTGCATCGGACAATGTTCATCCAAGCTTTTTAAGTGATCAGAACAATGTCCAGGTTCCTTTTCCAATCTATGTAATTAGGTCCAGAAAGTCTATTTTGTTGAAGTATGATGGACAGTGGGTTGAAAGTCATCCTAAGAATCACAAATAACTTTTGGTCAGAACTCTAAATTTAGAATAATATTGATTCCTCAAACAATACTATTTTAAATTAACCAACACTCATCACACCGTGAATTTTGTATGCCACGTTAGTGTGGACGTATACAAATTCAACATTTGTAAAAGGAGGGTTTAACCCATTAATTTTATTATCTTGTCAACCTAACTTTTGACAAATAAAATAAATAGTTGGTATTATTTGGTCACACAAATAATAATAGTGACTCAGTTGGGGAGGATACTATTAGATGTGTCTAAGTGTATACCATTACTTGACACTAAGTCCATTAATAAGATTATGCCCCTTCCGTTGGGGAAGATCACACGCTCTTAATTAATTTCCTATAGTCATCCAAAATGGAAGTCTGTTCTAGTGATCCACAAACAAGCTCATCCGTTATGGAGGAAGGCACTCAGAGCCAACGCGCAAGCTTGTTTGCATCACTTACAAACCAGTAATGGAGACCATGGGATTTATTTAAAAATCCCTCTCCCACTTAGTTATTTATAAATGAGAAATTTTAACTATGCTAGCCTACTTAAACTTGTAAACTAACATGCACACATAATATAAAAGCAATAAATAGAAAATTTAATTTTCAACTATTATGGCTTTTATCTCTTAATTGTCCTCCGTGTGTTGTCATCCCAAGCTGCTGCCATATTTGGCCACCGCCTCCGGGTCTAGCTGTCGCATCCATCTTGCTCCTAGTTCCGCTGCGCCTCTGGTCCTTAGAAGGTTCCACGCTTTGCAAGATTCGATCCGCGACATAAATAGAATTTTACATTTTTGATCCTATATTCCATAAAAGGAATGTACATGTATCTAGATTAAAAATAAAATCCTAATAAAACTAAATACAGCTCCTGCTGTATTTTAATACAATCATGCACACACATATAAATTGCCCTTGACATGTCCAAGGGTCTAATCACACACATAATTAACTAAAAGCCATAATAGTTGGATCCTGCATCCACAAAGTTAGCGCATCCTACTATTAACCTGCCTAAATTATGTATGACATGTGCATAATTAAACTAAATACCAAATACTGAAACCTAGCTACACTACCAATTGTTGGTTGCTACTCGGAAAACCTAGAGGTTCCACTGTACAAAAATTTTGTACAAAGGTCGAACCTTTTCCTAGCTACCATGTGTTCTTTTAAATTAAATTTTGGATCGCTGCTGAACTTAACACGTTTGATCCAAAACTTAATCTATTTGTTCTTTTAGGTTTTGACTTGGATCTCCTGGAACTTAACACGTTCGACCCAAGTCTCCTTAAGTTATTAATTCCATTAAATATTAATTTCCATAAAGGTTCCCAAGATTGACGTGGCGAGGCACATGGCCTTCTTGGATATGGGAGCAACCACCACCGACTAGACAAAACCTTTAATAGAAAGCTAATATTTAATTTCCTAAAATAACTTTAGGTTAACCAAAGAGAACAATCAAATCACAAGGAAAAGAAAGAAAACAAAAGAACACAACATCGAAAAATATATTCGAAATACTAGAACGTAAGCCTCTTGTATTTGGTATTATTTCCATAAATAACTAGCATGATGCGGAAATAAAATTACTAGTTATACCTTGTACAAAAACCTCTTGATCTTCTACCGTATTCCTCTTCTAACCTCGGACGTTGTGTGGGCAACGATCTTCCGAGACGAGAAACCACCAATCACCTTCTTCTCCTCCTAGCTAGGTTCGGCCAACAAAGAGGAAGCTTCACCAAGGAAGAAAATCAAAATACTAACCAAGCTCCAAGAGATGCTAGCTTTCTCTCCTTCTTCTTCTTCTTCTCCGAGTAGTATCCGGCCACCACAAGAGCTCCAATGGAAGAGTAGGGTTCGGCCACCACAAGAGGAAGAGAGGGAGAGGTTGGCCGGCCACACCAAGGAACAAAAGAGGGAGAGAAATAATAGATGTTGTATCTCATGAAGGCACCCTCACCCCTTCTTTTATATTCCTTGGCCTAGGCAAATTAGGAAATTTAATTACAATAAAATTTCCTCAATTTCCTTGACATGATTTAATTTAGAAAAATAAAATAAATTTTTCAAATCAATCTTCAATGGTCGGCCACATCATTGGAGAACAAATTGGACAAGTTTTAATCAACAATTAAAACTTCCTAATTTGTTTCGGAAATTTTAAAAAATAAAATTTCTCTTTAAAATCTCTTCATGGTTGATAAAAGGAAATTTCTATAATTTTAATTTTATCAACATGTGAATAATTTTAAAGAAAAAATAAAACATCTTCAATCTACAAATAAGGAAAGAGATCTAATCTCTTTCTTTAATCTTTATAGATCTTTTACAAGAGATATTTTAATTTTAATTCTCTTTAAATTATATCTTCCACATAATAATAAAATTAAAATTAAAATCCCTTTTAATTTAATTTGGCCCCACTAGCTTGGGTTCAAGCTAGGGCCACCCAATAATATACCTAGGCCTAGCTTGGTTCCCAAGCTAGCTTGGCCCCCTAGGTGGGTTTAGAAGGTGGGTATAGGTGGGTATAGAAATCTATAAATAAGAGGCTACGATAGGGACCGAGAGGAGGAGTTGGTTTTGGTCTCCTGATAAAATTAAGCATCCCGTGTTCGCCCAACACACAACTTAATTTTATCAATGATAATTCATTCCACTAGAGAACTATCATTGAACTACCGCACCAATCCCAAATTACATTTTGGGCTCCTTCTTATTATGAGTGTGTTAGTCTCCCTGTTTAAGATATCGAATGTCCACTAATTAAGTGAGTTACTGACAACTCATTTAATTAATATCTAAGTCCAAGAGTAGTACCACTCAACCTTATTGTCATGTCGGACTAAGTCCACCTGCAGGGTTTAACATGACAATCTTTATGAGCTCCTCTTGAGGACATTATCAACCTAGTATCTCTAGGACACAGTTTCCTTCTATAATCAACAACACACACTATAAGTGATACCATTTCCCAACTTATCGGGTTTATTGATTCAACGAACTAAATCTCACCCATTGATAAATTAAAGAAATAAATATCAAATATATGTGCTTGTTATTATATTAGGATTAAGAGCACACACTTCCATAATAACTGAGGTCTTTTTTCCTTTATAAAGTCAGTATAAAAGAAACGACCTCAAATGGTCCTACTCAATACACTCTGAGTGTACTAGTGTAATTATATAGTCAAGATAAACTAATACCTAATTACACTACGACCTTCTAATGGTTTGTTCCTTTTTCATTTTGGTCGTGAGCTACTGTTTATAATTTATAAGGTACCGATCACATCATCTTCTGTATGTGACACCACATACTATGTTATCTACAATATAAATTAAATGAACAACTACAAACAAATGTAGACAATTAGACCAAATGTGATTCTTTATTCATAATAAATGTTTACAAAGCTTAGGCTTTCAGTATACACTCCAACATTCTCCGTCTCCGAATTATTTTCGAGAAGGAGTGTGTTCATAGTAGAGTTGTGTGGACGGTGTGGATCCTTGGATTAGTCATCTCAAGGAGGTAGAGACCAAATAAAATAAATGTGTTAGCATTACTTCGAGTTTTTTGCTGTAGCATCAACAAGAAGGAGCAAAAGAAGCTATTCACCTCCTTTCTAGCTCTCTACGTGTCTTAACAAGTGGTGTCAGAACTAGATCGCTCTTATTTGGACTAATCGTTGAAAAAAGCAAAGAGCTAGAGGAAGAAGAAGTTGAAGATTTGAGCCTTAATTTCAACAAGTCAAAAGGTTAATCGTCTTATGATTTTACTATTTATTTGATAAATATTGATTCACTATTTGAGTGTATATTATTTATTTGAATAGTTTTAAACTCATTTATTAAATGTTCACAATACAATTCATAATATGAGAGAATTTGTGATTAGATCACAATTTGTGATTAGATCACAATTTATGATTAGATCACAGTTTGTGATTATCTCTACATGTGTAATTATGAACGTATTAGAATTTTCCTAGTCGTCGAATTGGTGTATTCGGACATCATCAATTCTATAAGATAGTACGGGTTATACTCCTTAGTTCGGCCAAGTAGCTATTTCTCACTAACTCAAGATATTGGGATGTCGAAAGTTAAACGTGGATGTTAGTTATGGTAACTAGTTCCTTGAAGTGACTTGCTATAAGACTTCATATGGTTTTCTACATATATGGATATGTCTGTGAGGTTCTTATTGTAGCTCAAGTGCAAGTTTCCTTTGACTTGAGGTATGCAAGTCATCTTGGTCATAGAGACTTATACTTTGACATCTCTTGGAGGTGTGGACCTAAGATAATTGGGTATAAGTCGAAATACCCGAAGATGTTTGAATCGCCCACAGAGGATTCACCGCTCCTTGCGAGTAGACGTATACCTTATGACTGTTGGGGTTGCAAGGTTGCAAACATAGTCCCATATTGGAAACACATGGGAAAGATCATGGGTTTATAAGAGAAAAGATATCTCCATTAGCATGAGGCCTTTTGGGTAGAGCCCAAGAGCAAAACCATGAGGGCTTAGGCCCAAAGTGGACAATATCATGCTATTGTGGAGATATCTAAATTCTTTTGAATCCTACAATTGGTATCAGAGCCCTGACTGCCAGAAGGTTTAACCGCCGACTATGGTCTGATTGAACCATGTGGGTACAATATTGACCTCAAACAAAGAAAGTGGGGGCTCTTATGTTCGGATCAAGAGAACCAGACACCAGGCAGGAAGTCCTAGTTGCGGCTAGGCAAGGAAGTCCTAGTAGGTCGGGTGGACCGAGGGGCAGGAAGACCTAGTGGGTCGAGGATCAGACGTGGGAAGCCTATGGTCCTTTGTTTGAGGGGGGGATTGTTGGGGTTGCAAGGTTGCAAACATAGTCCCATATTGGAAACACATGGGAAAGATCATGGGTTTATAAGAGAAAAGATATCTCCATTAGCATGAGGCCTTTTGGGTAGAGCCCAAGAGCAAAACCATGAGGGCTTAGGCCCAAAGTGGACAATATCATGCTATTGTGGAGATATCTAAATTCTTTTGAATCCTACAATGACCACTCGTTAGGATTATTATTCAAAGTCTTTGGCCAAAGCAACACATGTTAAGAGTATGAGACTCTTATATATGTGTACAAGTAATTTAAATCGGCAGAACGATAAAGTATTACTTGGGTTAGGTGTGGGTATAAAATGAGTGAAAGAAATAAGATACGACTCAGTATAGCTGTTGAAGAGTTCAAAATTAGTTCTGAGATCAATTGTGATTCTCGAATTAATTGGGAATCATGATATACTACTAAGTGTCACTCATGATCAAGATAAATCGAAAACATGTTGGGTCATATGTTTTATGAGTCTCTAAAAAACGTAAAATAAGTTAGAGAATATGATTTTCAGATCAAGAGATAAATGTTTGGTTGAATCATACATAAAACAAATATGACAATATTTGTCGGAACGGAAGTACAAATGAGTCATATCTCTTATGAAAGAGTTGGACCCTATTTGGTTTAGTCATAAACCAATTTGGTTTAACCATGAATTAACTTAATTTAGTTGTGAACCAGACCAAGGGGTTAATGGACTAATTTTTTTTAAAGGTATAATGGGTTGGATTTGGGCTTTCTAATTCAACTCATTAAAGAGGACTATATATTGATATAGTTAAGAGAGAATTAACACACAATTCATTATTGTTTGGATTAGGTTTTGGAAATTTAAACCCAATACCTCTCTCTCCCTCTTCCTCTCTCTTGTCGCCGACCATAATAAGAGGGTCTCCTCTTGTTACCGTGAGCCACCCAAAGGAAGAAGATCTTCCTCTTGCTTCTTCTTCCTTTTCCTGATCCTTCTCCTTCACTCTTGGCCAATACCTTTCAAAGGCGAAGCATGTTCTCTTGGAGTTATTTTGCATAGCTCGACGTGGATACGAATAGAGGTGAGGTTAGATAATGTCGGAAAAATTTGATGCCCTTTTCGTTATAGGTCGTATTTTGCATAAGGTATTCCTAGAATAATTATTATTCGATTTTATTTTATTTTATGATCTTGTCTATGTGATTGTATCTTGTATGTGTGTGGTGTGTGTGATGTAATAAATTAGTTTATTTATCGTTAAGTCTTCCACTATGCATGTTTACAAAATGTGTTTTTAGCATACACCGCATTGAGCATATCCTACCAGTTTTGATCTTTGAAAGTCAAGGGTCAAAAATTTCCTCATAATGAGATAGAGCAATGATTTAATCTAATGAAGTATTTGAAGCTCCAAGATGTTTAAAGAGAAAATGGAATGAGGAGCAAATTAAAAGATGTGAGGCTAATGACAAGGTAACCAAGTTATCGGTTAATTTATTGCCAAGTATAATGTTGTGTAAGATAATCGAATATCAAGATGCCAAGGATCCATGGAGTAGGCTTGCAAAGCTCCATGAAGATCCCTCTACTTTGCCAAGTCAAGACAAATCCATAAAGGGAGACATATTGGATCAAGAGGAATAGGATTTGGAAGTTGAAAGATGTTCAACATTCGAAGAAGAAATTCAAGAAGTATCCACCTCAAAGATTGAGGAGGAGAGCTCATTGACACCGGATCAAGAAGAATTCTCTATATCTAAGGGAAAGAAAGGTTTGAGATACAAACCTAAGTCCAAGAAAAATATGATTTTATACCATAAAGTTCTATGTAGTTATGGAACTAAACCTAAGTCTAGGAGTCAAACCAAGCTTACAAGGGAAGCTATCTATAGAGTTGATCTTGAGGAGATTAGTGTGACTAAGGCTTCTAAGAAGCCTAGGAAAGTAATCAAAGAGGTGGTTAAGGAAGTTATCCCTGGTGAATACCTAACATACCCAAGGAGCATCAATAGGTTTTGAATTTCTAAGAGTGTGTTCGCTACACCCTATGTGAGTTTAGAGTGTGTCAACTCTAATTAGAATGGTAGTTAATTCAACTATGGTGAAGTTGACACTGTAAGGCATTTTCAAAGAATTGTGACATCTTGAAAATAAAAAGATGATCTTTACTTTTTAAGAGTAAAAGTGTACCAATTAAATTTTTAAGAATTGAACTTGATCAAATTAGCATAAATAGGATAGAATTCAAAGAAATGCAAAGTTGAGATTTTGACATTTTCTAGGGAGATGAGGGTAACTTACGTTTACTTTTAACCTAGCGATTAGTTGATGATACTTAGATAGAAAATTTACATATTTTTTATGCTAAACTTGCCATGTTTTGTGTGCTCTATCACATGTCATATTATCATATCATACATCTTGCATGGAAAATGACACATATCTTACATACATCATTTAGGTCAAGATATGATAGATTTCTTTTTGAAAATATACATTTGATGTATGTCATAATCATTATCATCATTATTTTTAATTCCTTGTACTTAAGGGTAATGATATTAATTGACATCCTAGATAGGATGATCAAATCTAAATTGTCTAGTTAGATATGCATGATTCCTTAGTTTTAGGGAAAACCTATTTTACATCTCATATATAAGACCATAGGTTTGACTTGTTTGTATTTTTTGAGATTCACTCAATAAAAGTGAGATGTTAGGAAGATGAACAAAATTCAAGATGTTGATTTAGCACATTTATTTGAGTTTTAGGTTCATCAAAATAATAGATTATATGAAGTCTAATCATGTGAAAAGCTAATATACAAGTCATGTGCATTTAACCTAAAGATAGTGGTTGAAAATTTATTTTGAAAATGATTTTAAAATCATTTTAGAAAACCTTGGTGAAGTATATTTACTGATAGAAATCATTATTGATTAGTTAGACACTAAGTTAGAGTGAAATATTGAGGTTTTTTAATGGTTTTCAAATTTGTGTCAATATTTAAAAATGAGATATATTTTCATAGAAAATAATTTTTCCCTGATAGTATATGATATAAGTAATATCTATGTAAAATTTCATGATTTTTTTTATAATTGTAGAATTATTTGAGTTTCTGAAATTAAATTCAAAAATCAAAAACTCCAATCGATCAAGTGATCGATTGGGACATGGTGTAACTGTTAGGTGATTGATTGAGACAGATCGTAATCGATTGAATCCCAACTCAATCGATTGGTAACCCATTTTTCTTAGCACAAAACGATTTTGATCGATCACCTGATTGACATTTCAATCGATTGAAGATAATTATCAATCGATTGGGAATTGCTGATTCGACTGAAATAATATAATTTTAGTCCATTAACCCATATTTAGTTAATCTAACAATCCCTAACCCTCTGAAATACTTATATAAGTATATTATGATAATTTTCTTGGTGAAAATGGAAATTGTGGATTATGATGAAAAATGTGGAGTTAAGGGGAGGTTTAAATTTAAGATTAAAATTTTAAACCTCATGACTTCATTTTGAGTTTTCCTAGAGATTTAGGAACTCAAAATTATTATTGGTACAATGATAGAAGTTGAAGTATACTTTAAGGGGAGGTCTTTCTAAAATTCATGATTTTTTTATGATAAGGATGCAAAGATAATGGAAGATTGGGAATCTTTATTGTGATGAATGCTTAAGGTTGAGCATAGGATACAATAAAAGATATGAGACTTTCATTAGATCCCTTTGAACAAATTGACTCTTAGGAAGAGTTTTGATGTCTGTCATAGAGGGAGAAATATATGTTTAAGTTAGAAACCCTCATTCATGCTTTGACATGAGATGAAGTCATAGAAATTGGTTAATGGGTTAGCCTAGCTTAAATATATTTTTAAATATCAAAAAGGGAGAGATTGTTGGTACAATCTTCTTCGGGTCAAGGTTGATCAAGTTGACTAAACTCGAATGGATTCAAGCTTAAGTTTTAATGTTTGACAATATATGAGATATAAATCAAGTAGGTCATGGAGAACTAGATACTTGATTAAGAAAAGTCTTAACTGAAGGACCGTTGAGGACAAGAGAAGGGGGGGGGGGTGAATCTCATCACTTAAAGGCTTTTTTTTCTTTTTAAAAATCTTTCAAAAAACTCGAGTACACAACGTAATAGAAATAGCGAAATAGAAATAGAAAACACACTTTGGTTTAAACTTGGTTCGGAGCCTAGCTGACTCCTACTTCAAGATCCACGATCCTTGATCACTTTCAATGAGCAATCCACTAAATGAATGAGAAACACAAGTAATAATATAATGAAGTACAAGTGCAATATACCGACAATAAATAAATAAGATGAAGCATTGGTTGTCGGTGAGTCTTCCAATGTCATAAGAGCAGAACTTGCATGTATAGTAGTAGTAGTGAAGGAATGAAGAACAGGTAAAGTTATGTCTAATAGAGGAGTTGTCTCAAGCTTATATCCCAAGGCCTTCTTTTATAGGCTTCATTAGGTCAACGGATAAACTGTTCTGTCAACTGATCCTTTTCGTGGTCTAATAATCCTATCCATCGACTGATCCTTCCTTGCTTGTTTATTGTGATTCGATCCGTCCGATCCTGAAAATTAAGTTGTTTCGTTGATTAATCTCTGTGTTCCATTGACTGAACACTCTTCTTTCCTAATTTTAATAATCTAATATATCCTATCCAAAAAATTATGTTGTTCCGTCGATGGATCCACGTTATTTGTCAACTGAATGTTGCTTTCCATGTTTGCTATAATTGTAGCTTTATCAGTCGACTAATCCCTTATTTCCGTCGATGGAACACTCTTGAATCAGTTGGCTGAACCTCCTTGTTTCATTAACTAAACCCCTCAATCAATGTTAATTTTACTTTTCTGCGAAACAAAGTTAATACATATAATATATTTATCCTGTAAAATAAAGTTAGCACAATAGATAATAATGATGCATGAGTATGACAGTAATGACTGTCTTGATCGAAACTTGGAAACCTTTGTTGGTTTTTTTAATTGGATCAATACCTAAGGTTTGTCCCTAATGGGACACAACCTCACTTCATTACCTCCAGTAGTTTACCTCAATTCACTTGTCAAACATCTGGTCCTTCAAACCAGTTTGGACTTTTCTCTGCTCAGTGTTTGATCACCTGATTCACTAAGACTTTTCTTACAATACTAAATTATCACAATAGTAAATAATAGTAATGCAAAATAATATTGGTAAAACTATACTTAAGTTTACCAAAATCCGCTGGTCTGGTCAACCGGACACGGTTGATCGAAAACCTTTGGGTCAAACTTGCTTGGAGTTCACTCTTCCAAGACATTCTCTTAACTTCACTCACTAAGGCCTAATTTCACTTACTAGGACTTTCATTACCTACTTCACTCACCAGGACTTTCACCACCTAGCTTCACTCACTAGGACCTAATTTCACTCACTAGGATTTTCCATTGTCTAACTTCACTCACTAGGGATTTTTCACTTTGTTTGGAGTTCTCTCCTCTAAGACTTCTCATTACCCTTGCAGTCATTCGGTAGACTAAACATCTGATAAGGTCAACATTGACCAAGTTTTATTAAACATATTGTCAAACAAACATCAAAACTCTAAACGTTGGTGTAGGTTGCACTAATAATCTGATTTTGATGTATGACAAATAAGTTAAAATTAGATGTGATGCTTGTCTAATCTTTCTACCAAGTGTACAGGAGTTAACTGGTCTGAATGATTTGACATCAGGCTGAAATTTAGCTAGGTCTGCAGGACTCTATAGTTAGAGAAAAGTCTAGATAGGTCTGCAGGGCCCAATATCTAGCGAAAATTCTAGTTGGGTCCACGGGACCTAACAACCAGCCAAAGTCTAGTTGGGTATGAGGACCAGATAACTGACGGGAAGACCTGGTGGGGTCAAAGGCAAGTCAAGCGACTGCAACTGATAAGTGGAGGTAAGCAACTAAGGAGAGATTCAGTGAGGATGCATTCTCCGTTGAGGAACTGTAGGTGTTGATTCAGCTTATATCAATTTGGAAAACCTAAGCTAAGACCTTAACTAGATCTTGGTTTTAGGGAGACAGGATCTAATAACTACTAATATTTTATTATGTTGTAGTAACTCTATTTTGTAGAGTAAATATATTTTTTTTTACTCGGACTAACCCTTTTCTACAAAGAAGAAGTTACTAAAGAAAACGGGAATCCGGGCGCCCAAACTCTGTGTGTCCGGAGCTGGTCTAGGCGCTCAAACTCCGAGCGCCTGGAGTTGGTTAGAGCTCCCGGACCAGTCCCACCCGGGCATTGCTGCGGGCACCCGAGCGGTCCGGGCGCCCGGGCAATCCAGGCGCCTGGAGTCAAGCTAGGCAGTCCGAGCGCCTGGAGTCAAGCCAGGCCTTCGAACTCGAAAACTCATCCAGAAGCTAATGTAGAGCGCGTCGATTGGCCGAGTCACGTGGTCCAGGCGCTCGGAGGGGTTCCAAGCGCCCGGAATGGGCCTATTTAAAGGCCATCAACTAGGAGCTTCAAACAACAACTACTATAAGTTTTTCTCTTACGTGCTGCTTCGAAAAGCTCCGACAATACCGAAAGCCTACTCCGAAGTTCATGAAACAAGAGACTGTATTTTGTTCCTTTTTGTTTGTTAGTAACTTTATTATTTTCAGTTATTGTACTCAATTTTTGTAACACTTTTTTATGAACTGATAGTGATTGCCCAACAAAAGCACTCAAAGAGTGCGGGCCTTGGAGTAGGAGTTGTCGAAGGCTTCAACCAAGTAAAACTTGGCTTGTGTTAGCATTGTCTGTTGTTTCCCTTTCTGTTGCATACTTGTTTTAAATTTGCTCTCAATTTTCAGACGAACGCCATTGATCCCCCCTCTAGCGTCTTTCCGATCCTACACTAAAGGTCGATTGCACTAACACTAACTGAAAATTAGATACGGTGAAGTTCTAAACTCGAGGGTTAGGTAAGGGGAAGTTCAATAGAAAAGTTGGCAAACAAAAAATCTAAGTAGGTCGAGGAGGATTGGATACTTAGTGTAAAAGTCCTAGCAAGGTTATACAAGAGAAAGCTCTAACTAAAGATTAGGCAGGGTAGAAGTCCCCTGACTGACTATTACTAACTAAGATTAGACAAAGGAACGTTCAAGTGAGTCAAGGAGGATATCGCACGTTGGTAAAGAAAATTACAAACTGCAGTTAGGCAAGGGAAAGCCCTAACTATGGTTAGGCAAGGTGAAAAGTTATTGAGTAACTAGTCCTAACTAAAGATTAAGTATGAGGAAAATCCAAGTGGGTCAAGGAGGACCGCACTTGGTGATCAAAAGTCCAATGAAAAGTTGGCACGAGATAGAAAGTCCATGTTGATCAAGGGTTGACTGGACACTTAGTAAAGATGTCTTGGCAGGTCAAGGTTGATTCTATGCTAAGCAACGTGAAGTCCCAACAAGTCATGGAAGACTTTGGGTTAAACAAAGAAACCCCAAAATTATTAGCTCTGGGCAATCAATTGGTCCAAAGTCAATCGATCAAGTGATCGATTGAGAGCTTTCCTCGTGAAAACAGACGGGTTATAGATTGATTGGGTGATCAATCAAGGGCCTGGATAATCGACTGAGTAATCGGTTAAGAGGCATTTTCACGTGAGAAAAGGCTAGGAATCGATTGACTTAATCAATTTAGCCTTCCCCAGTCGATTAAGGTGCATTTGTCGAAATAGAAAGTTGGGAAATCGATTGGTCAATCGATTCAGTTTAAGCCAATCGATTAAGGAAATCAATTGGCCAGTGTCTCAAAGGAACATAAGTTTTCTAAATCGATTAGGACAATTGATTAGGAGCTTCTAAATCGATTGGGATGACTCACCAATTGATTAAGAGTTTGAAAAAAAAACCATTCTACAGGTTGAATGGTCAAATCCTATGTTGCAATTGATTGGGAAGAAAAGCAAATCAATTGGGAGTAGAAAAAATGGTTTGAACAACTTCAATATAAAGGGAAGCTCTTTTAGGATTTTCACCGCTTGGTCTTGGACAATTTAGAGTGAAGTGTTGTTGTATTTCCGAGTCAACAAGAGGTTGAATCAAAGTAAAAAAAGAGTAAGCAGAGTAAGGTTCCTTGTTGTAATAGTTTTAAATTTCTTTTGTAACCTAGTTTGCATTTCTTGTTGCATTTCTTCTATTTGAGTTTGTGTGAGGTTTCTCCATCTCCGTATTATTTTCGAGGTGTGTGTTCATAGTGGAGTTGTGCTCACGAAGTTTCTCCATCTCCTTGGATTAGTCACTTTAAGGAGATAGAGACCAAGCAAAATAAAAATATTTGTATTGCTTCGAGTCTTCCATTACAACATCAACAACAAGAAGCAAAATAAGCTATTCACCCCTGTATGTCTCTACGTGTCTTGACATTGAGCATCTCAATCTACTAAGACAAATATTAATCGCCTTAATCTCTTATTTTACTCGACTCACATTTCATAAGCTCTTGCAATAATCCAAAACCAAGTTCATTGTCTCTCACAACTTAGATTATGACTAAGAACTCATATCCCTTTACAAAGACCCTTAATCAAATAAATATAACATAGAGTCACGAATCAGAGATTATAAGTCACACTATTTTTCATAATTTACTAGCTTCCAGTTTTATGTTATTTTAAAATTTACTTTCAGTTAGATTTTGGATGTACTATGTTTAGTATTACCACATAGTTCATCTCTTACAATCCCTATTAAAATTATCAAATCAACTCTATTATTTTTACTATCCTCATAATGTCTCATACAACTATAATTTTCTTATTTATGATCCCTATTTATGTTGGGACCTTGATACCCGGCTAGAGGGGGTGAATAGTCGATCATCCACGTCATTCGCTTTCTACACTTGTTAACACAACAGAAATACAAAATAACAAGTATGAAAGCTAAAGACTATGAAGAAATATAAACAAACTGCTACCACGTTCATTTACATAGTTCGGAGATTAGGGTTTATATTCCATGGTTGTCCGTAAGGTAGACGATCCCGATTAGTAGGTGGATGCCCCCCCCCCCCCCCCCCAAAAAAAAAAAAAAAACCCAGCTAGCTAAAGTAACTCATTGTGGGTGGAGAAACCTCACTATAATCTCGCACAAGCACGCTTGATCACACGAGAGCTTGGAAGACTCTAATAGACTTTAACCAAATCTATTTCGTCAACCTAAGCCACTCACCCCGGAATCTCTTAAATAAAGTTCGGGAGAAACAACTTGTTGTTCCTGCCGTTACTAGTCGACTGGTCCTCTGTGGAATTTGACAGTTATAACCCAACGGTTCGATACTAGATGACTGGTGTCAGGACCAGTTGACTAGTCCATTCCAGTTGAGAGAACAGAAGCATTCTGTTCTCTCCCAGTTCAACTACCAGTCGACTGGTACATACACCAGTCGACTGGTAAACCCTAAACCTAGGATTTTACCTAGAGTATAATTTCTCAGCACTTGTTATAGCCCGCACAACCTTAATCTTGTCTTCTAGCCTTCTCCATTAGTCTTGCGTCCCTCGAATATCTCCCCATTCTTCATGTCTTGCCTTCTGGAGCTTCCATCGATCTTGTCCTTATTTTAGAGTTTTCCATTGCTAAGAGACTCCTCGCCTCTGGGACTTCAACATTACTAAGTCACACTTGGACTTACGTTGCCAAGACTACATACGTGGATTTACAACGTCAAGACTCCACTTGGACTTTCGCCATTACCAAGATTCCACTTGGACTTTCCTGTACCTGCACACTCAAAGGCACATCAAATACAATAATAAACCTAACTTAAAATGTTGCTCAAATATCAAAACCTAAGGCACCTAAATTTCTCTAACAATCACTCCCTTTTTGATGTTTGGCAACTCGTTAAAGTTAGGTAACCATAAATGCAATAACAATACAAATAAATATGCAATCTACACATGCATGAGTCATGAAACCTAACTCTAGGCTCCTCCTTTACCTAAGGTCCCCTTGAATTAGGATTTCTTACAAAGGTGTGTAGGTTTCTCACTTAAATTTAATACTTCTCCTCCTTTGTCAATCATCAAAAAGAGTTCTAATAATATCTCAATTATTGGACTCTTTAACCTCTAATGACCACAATTATTATATATTAATTTTCCATAAGATTACATACATGTTTATCATCTTTTTAGTCATTTTTTATTGTTAAAAAACTAATTTCAACCTGTATTAGTCGACTGTCATAGGCCTCAGTCAATTGATCCGATCGAAATAACCTCATAGAACCATTATGTGCTTGATAACACTGTTATGAGTCGATTGATATCTGAGACAGTCGACTAACACCTTATTTAAGCATCAAACAACATTCTAAACATATTTTCAAAAATGCATCAGAAATTTCACAGACCTCCAAAAATTCTTAAATTTTGTGTAGAGGTCTGTTTTACCATTATCTACTTGAGAAAATATATTTAAAAATATACATGTCTCAGATCCCAAGATTGACATAAAATCTAAAACTAGTTAAATGGATAAATTGAACCTTGATATAAAGTCTTAGTTTTAGCTTCCTCTTGGTGTATCTCCCATATCAAACCATAATGCATCCCTTGCTTAGTTTATATGACATATATATATCAAAAACTAATTTCCATGCATGAAACTTAACCCAATTATATCAATTCCTTATATTTGAGACTTAAGTCCGTCTCCAAACCACTTTGACATATTGCATAACTCATCTATAAGCCCAAGCAAGATTAGTTGAACCCCGTGGTAGTTTTGATGTGATCAACCAAGTTAAGGTTAGGTCCTGTTTGTCTGATCCCTGTGTCTAAGTGTGCAGGAACTTAGGAGTGCAGGAAGTTGAGCGGAAGACGCAGCTGGCGAGAAGGACAACACGGGAAGGGAGCTGACGGGCTCGGTGCGTTTGAAGGACGGGAGAGCTGCATAAGAGTTCTCCGGAGGAGCGAGAAGAAAGTGTGTGGCGTTCGAGGGACGAGAAGCCGGACGGAAGCCTTCTCGAGGAGAAGGCCGGGAATTGGGTTCGGGTGAGCCCTATTCCGGTAGGCCACAATCAACCATGGAGTCGAACCGAAGCAAGTCAACAGGAAGTTGACTTGTCAACGGTTCGGTCGACCGAACTCCTTGATCAGTCGACCGAACCCCTCTTTATCAGAAACCAACCTCAGCAGACACGTTAGATGCCACGTCAGAGGATGAACGTTGGTAGAGCTTATCGGTTGACCGAACATGCTGATCGGTCGACCGAACATGCTGATCGGTCGACCGAACCCAAGTTTATCCAGAGACCAAGTCGAGCAGTTTGATCGGCCCAACTCAACTGGAGACCGTTGGTCGATCGATCGACTGAACAAAAGGATCGGTCGACTGAACCTAAGCTCGATCCATAGAGGCTGTACCTGGACGGAAGAATGGGCAGATACAGCAGGTTCGGTCGACCAAACCTGGGGATCGGTTGACCGATCCCTCTCGAGTCAAACCTGATCCCGAAGGATCAGGTGATCTGATAAGCTCGAGAACCCCTATATAAAGAGGGTCTCGGGCAGCTTTAGAAACGACGAAAAAGTGAATGAAATTCAACTCTTGTACTCTCTAGTTAAGCAATAGTTCTGTGCTCTTCAAAGTGTAAAAGGCTTCTCCGCCTTCAGAGAAGGAGTTTCTTACTGCGCCTTTCATCGCCCTGGATTAACAACTCTCTTGGTTGTAACCAGGTTAAAATAGCTGAGTCTTCCTTTTCTGTTCATACTTTAGTTCTGTTTAATCTTGTAGCTATTGCATCTATTTGAGTTTAAATTGATTGAGGAGGGTTTAATTTTTACTTGCAGGCAATTCACCCACCTCTTGTCGGTCCCCGCTGCGCCAACAAGTGGTATCAGAGCCCAACAGCCTCAGAGGGACTAACCACCATCTAAAGCACAAAGACCAGAACAATGGCCGGCGCGAACATACATCCCCGAAAGTTCGACGGAGATTTCGCTACATGGAAGCGAAAAATGGAGGTATTCTTCAAAACAAATTTTGATATTCTTATTACAATGAAGTATGGTTTTGCAGCGCCGAAAGATAAAGAAAAAAACACGTGGAGCAAGAAGGAGCAAGCCGATTTTGTCGCCAATGAAAAGGCTGAGTTCCACCTGCTCAGCGTTCTGCCACCTCAGGAGGTAAATCGGATCGGAAGCTACGACTCCGCGAAAGATCTCTGGGAAAAATTCCTGGAGCTTCACGAAGGTATTTCCAAGGTGAAGCTAGCAAGGCGCGACATCCTCCGGACCCAGTTGACGAACCTCCGGATGAACCAAGACGAAAAGGTAGCGCAACTCCTGTCACCCGTACAGGGGAGATGCTGCCGAAATTTTTTTCTCCTCCACTAATAAAAATTTGGTCCCCAAATTTACTGCTCAACTAAGGGATCCACATCTAAGTGTAACAATCTAGCAACATACCCATATACTATTCCATTCAAATATCATAGCAAATCTCCAACCGTAAGAGAAGACTCTGTGGGTTATGAGCTCACCCTGCTTCCGCTACTCTCACACTGCTGTATAGCCAATCGTGAGGAAATCAACTACCTCTAAATTCCATAATGCACTATCAGCAAATCCTCCAACATCTGTATACAGGGCTCAAACTATCCCTCACACTGAGAATGAAAATCTATACTAAAGCGAAGCCCTGAATCCAAAGTCTACTGTAACCTCAGTCAGAACCATGACGTGATTCACATATTTCCATCCGAGACAATACTTAGAGGTATACCATAAGATCAGGTAATTCCTCTACAGTATAACCCTACTACTTGATCCAAAGAATTCGTCTTACAAATCGATAGAAGTGGAACAAATCTAACAACCAATCAACGATTCCCCACATCGCATCACATCCTTACCGTGATATAGGACAATACCGTCCACCAAAACATGCTCTCAACTTCATTCCAATATACAAGTATGCTGGAACAATCCTACTAGTCTCCGATGTTCAACCTCCACATGCTGACACACTAGACATCAAGCAACAAAATCTTCGATGTCTTACTGTTGTTCCACTAATAGGAACGCCTCAAGACTCCGTACATTGGGTATCACCTGCATGTATCGTAAAACTGGGTCAATGTGCTTCCTGAAATAACTCCTCTCGGACCAGTTATAACTCAGAAATACACATAATCTTTCATGGTAATAATAAATACCGTATAAATGATGTCACCTCATTTTCAACGAGAAAATGATACCTGCTAACCCCAAATCATGAGTCGGATAATTTTCTCATGATCTATCAGCTGTCAAGAAAACATAGTACTACTCGACTCCGCTGCTTCATAATTGTACCTAACCCTAAAACGATACTTCTGCGTAGAGTATAAATCCGTCTACACAAGAAGGTGAAACTAAGTCGATGCAGTTATCAACGTTTCATTTCAATTCATGAAACTGGTCTCAAAAGCATATATCCAGGAAAATTCCACACTCTTCCTAGACAATCAAGTCAATGACATAACAACGCTAGAGAAACCCTCCACTAATCTCCAGTAATATCCATCCAGACCAAGGTAGCTGTGAGTCTCCTGTACAGACTTCAACTACTCCCGACTGGTAACAACTTCTATCTTCTATTGATCCATAGGTGTACCTCTACTGGTGATCATATGTTCCAGAAATCTCACAGAAGATAATCAAAATACGCATAACTGAACTTCGTATATAGATATTCCCGTCGAAACATCTCTAGAACTATACAAAGATGGTGTACGTGATCCACTTCGGATCTAAAATAGATCACAATATTATCACTAAAGACAACATCACTGATCCAAACACCCTAAGAATACCAAATTCATCGAGTCCATGCAAGCATTTAGGGCACTGTAAGCCTAAATGATGAAACCAAGGACTCATAATATCCATACTACAGACATTCTCATATGTAAGATCACCAACAACAAACGTATAATCGGATCACCAACCACAAATCAGCATCCTACCAAAGGTGTATAACTACTGAAATCAAAGGAATATCCCTTGACCTCCTGACCGTTAACCAACAACTCTCCAAATGGTAGAGATACGGTCAACCATGAGATATGAGTTTACCAAACTCTACACATCAAGAAAATATCTCCACAACTCTCATAGTCATACCGTAAATGTTCGTCAAATGTCGATAAAAATATCGAACATCCTGATCTAACATATAGACTTCAAAACCTTTAATAAATGATCGTGTGTTCTAGGTCTTGCACTACTTACAGAGACAATGCTAGCTGAGATGACTAAACATTATCTTGTAACCCATCATACTACGATTGCTCCACCTGAGGCTCAATATCCTTTAGTGACGAGCAATGGACACAAAGATAGAGGAGCACCTTCAACAAATAACTAACCGACATAATTGTCAATCGTCACTCTGCTCCTTGAAGATTATCGTATGATGTTTCCACTCGATAATGGTGGAACTACGTAGGTGTTAAGCAACTAACACCACATACTCTGCAACACTACAGATCATATATCAATACATACCATCGAGGATATCTACCCATATCCAATCGGTCCATGAATCAGGGTCTCCCATGGAACCACACTAGACAAGTCGGCTAACCATCACCTTATAAACCATCATGCCTCCCAAGGAGGTAGAGAAATGCTCTCTCGAAACACCTCAAAATAATCACCGAGATGCTTTATTCTAACAACTGTCTTCTGCATCTTCCTTTACATGGTGTCTGGTCACGTAAAGGATATGCAGCTAACAATATTTGTTCCGCATCAGTACAAGTCATGTATCTGAATTTACTCACCAATTGATACACCCATATAATGAATGTATCACGTAAGTGTTAAACATCTAGCTCTACACTTTTCCACAACAATGGGGTCATCTAACAGAACGTACCTTCTAGGTTACTTAACCAGATACACATAATCCATGGTCAAAGTCTCCATGGAATAAGATACATCGATCCTCTATAGACAAGTCAAACCAATAATGGTATATGGATAATTCAGTTCTTTCTACGTCTGTACGAGTCAAGAACTCTTATATGTCTTCTAGGTTATCTAACCATACAAATAACCCAAAGATCGGAATCTCTATGTAATAAAGAAAGTCGGTCCCCTACTGACTGAACTGGCATAAATAAATCAATCCTCTACTGACCGAATCAACACGAGTAAATTGGTCCTCTACAGACCGAAGCAACTGAAGCAACAGGAGTAAATAGGTTCTCCACGAACCGAAACAACATGATATTTAGCAGATACTATCCACTATCAAACTAGTGATAACATAAAACTAATAATACTGGTGGTATGGTAAAGGAAATCCCATGAGACTGTAATCCTTGATCTCTAGTAGGGTCAACCGTGATCGATGATGGACCCAACACATGTGATGTATGCTACCAACAACAAGACCGATACCAACAAAAGAGTACTAATACATAACATAACTAACATAACAACTATGCATGCACTAACAGAAATGTAAGATAACGATATGCAAACATACCTCCTATAGCTTGGAGAATCCTGTCGCTGCCTGGTCCCAAAACCCGAAAAGTCACATCGAGAAACCCAAATCACGAAAAACCAAACGAAAATAGGCCTCGTAAAACCTTGGCTCTGATACCAATAAATTGTCACGCCCCCAAAGGAGACCGTACCGAAAAATTTCGGCAGCATCTCCCCTGTACGGGTGACAATCTGAGGCATACGTACATACAATATACATCAGCCACATACGGCTGGAATATATCTACACAACCACGCAGTTATATAAGCAGCCCACTCGGCTGGAACAGAAATAAACACAACCACGCAGTCATATAAATATATAAATCAGCCCACACGGCTGTACTAAATCAACACAGCGGAAATCACAAACAACGATCACAAAACATAAAGTAACTAACTGCGAGCCGGCTCGGCTTGACACAATAATATCAAACCAAATACAAGAGAATACAAATACATAAACAAGTACAAAAACCCAAAATACAAATAACGTAAGAAATACCGAAATCGTAAGGTCGTCCTCGAATGTGACGTGGAACTGGCGGACAGGCTCTCCAGGCGACTCCATAAATCCTTTACATGCTACCTTTAATTATCGATCGTGCTAACCATCTTCAACAAATCTAGACGATCACATCCACCTCGAGTCCTGAATCGGAAACCTCTATGTTAATTCACAACCGGAGAAGTGCTCGCTACCAAGGATCATGGCCGGAGAAAGATAGAGTTGTTGATTTCCAAATCCAACACCCTACATAACAATCATAACAGTCATCTAAGCATCAAACTCAATCCCATGTTAACAACCCCTTCTCCAATTCTATAAACATCTTACCTTCATATGGCTGCTGCCCTATTATCTCACAGCCGAAGACCTAGCTATCGGAACCATTTGGTCACTTCCATCCAAACAATCACCCCGAATCAACACTAAATCTATAACAAACATTCAAATCATATGATAGGCAATGGATTACCTCAAATCTGTGCCAACAGAACTAACTCCTGTGGAAAACCAATCTTTGGCAGCTAGACGGCAGGCTGCGCCACTGAGGCTAAGGGTAGCATCGGTGAGCAGAAGAATCAATGATCTGCCCGGAACGAAATGGAGGATGTAGAAGGTGCTCTGATGGTGGTATACATCGGGCTAGGGTTGACAATAGCTGCTGTGGTGCAGAGTCGAGGTAGAGCAGAGCTGTGACAACTTTAAGGTACTTCTTGATGAGATCGCTGTTGCTCCGCTCATGTCCGACGGTCGGCGATGGATTCAACCGTGAAAGAGGGGAAAGATTCCACGCCTCATGAGGAAAAAGGAAGATGGAGAAACGGATCATGGGTGGCACTCGGGTGGAGCACGAGTGGCTCTCGGCACACACAGGGACAGCAGCGGCGATTAACGACGGCGCTGCTCTGAGAGGCGACACTCAAGAATCGGCATCAAGGTGAGGCGATCGTTCTTCAGGCGATGGTCGATGATGAGCTCGCGACATCGGCTGAGAGGGAGGGAGACGGCTAGGGCCTCCCTGGGCCGACGGCTTACACTCGGGGAAGGAGAGGAGTCGCGTCGGCACCGTCGGTTTGGGAAGGTAGCGGCGGCGCGAGAGGGTGAGGGAGAGGCGACGGGGAAGTGGAGAGCTTGAGAGGAGGGCTCGGGTGTGCGGCGGATGAAAAGGGGAAGGAGGTGTCGGCGTGAGAGGGAGGGGAAGAAGATTAGGTTTAATATAAACATATATAACTTAGGTTTAGTTAATCAAGATCTAAGTCCATTCCTCAATCAACTCCCATATTTAGACATTCCAAAGAGGCTTTCTCGCTGCCCAATAATTGATCCCCTTAAAGTACGCCGAACGGGCTCCAAAAAATTCCCAGAAAATTTCTAAAAAAATTCTTGAAAAATCCAAAATGATTATTAGTTCAATAACCTTATTATTTAATTATTATTTGGGCACCGTATTTTACAACTCCAAGCAAGGATCAAAGAGCTGATCACGCAACTAACCAATCTTGGAGAAGAAGTAACGAACCAGGATTCGATCCGATACGCGCTCAACGCCTTCCCGAGAACTCCCGAATGGGCCTTCTTAGTAGATGCGTACTACATCTCTAAGGATTTCGAGGTAAGTACTCTAGAACATTTGTTTTCTACTTTTGAACTTTACGAATCTCGAGTTACAGAGCCCAATGGAGTAGAAAAGATTAGTCAGAACATCGCTTTGAAGGCAAGAACAAATGTTTCTGACTCCGAAGCCTTGATCGACGGATCGGAAGCAGCACTATTGGTAAGACGCTTCAATAAATTTTTCAATTTTAATAAATTTAGATCGCAGACAAAGAGGCATCAGCAAAGAAAAAGAATTGTTCGGTGCTACAATTGCAATGAAGAAGGACGCATTAAGGATGACTGTCCAAAACTAAAGAGCAAACAGAAAGAGAAAAGAAAGGTAAAGCACAAGAATCCAGAATCATCTAAGTACAAGAACTTGAAGGCCACCTGGTCAGAATCTTCATCCTCCGAATCAGAACTCGAAGAATTTTCGGGACTAGCACTGATGGCCAACCATTAGCTAGAAGAAACGTCTAGCTCAGAAATGACCATAGATGAAGGGGGAGGTGTTAGGACCAAAAGTAGCTAGAGGGGGGGGGGGGGGTGAATAGCTCGTCGCATGCTCGTTGCTCGGTGTTGCTTGTTTCTTCAAGAATGCGCAGCGGAAAATACATAAACAAACACAAACACGCTAACACTAGGAGTTTACTTGGTATCCACCTCCAACGGAGATGACTAATCCAAGGATCCACACCACGCACGCACCCTCCACTATGAAAACACTCCTTTTCGGTAACTACCGAGGGCGGAGAAGCCCTACAAGACTCTCAGTACAAGAAGAAGAAAGGGTAGTAAAGAATAAGCAAAAGCTTACAAGAAATGCAGTAAAAACCCTAGCTTCTTCTTCTTCTCATTGCAACTCGCCTCTTGACTTGGATGAACCTCCAAGAACCTTCAAGAACTGGCGGTGAGGAGCTTAGAGAATGCTGGGGAGGAGCTGTGTTGAATCTGGAATGAATCAGTGAAGATCTTACCGCAGCCATCGAACGCCTGCAGCTATAAACGACGCCAACGGTCGGATCCCGATCGATTCGAATGTTCCCAATCGATCGGGGAGGCTTTGGATCGATCCACGGATCGATCCAGAGCGCCTCTGTGCTCTGGAAACGCGCCTAGATCGATCCACGGATCGATCCAGCACTTATCGCGCGAAGCAGCCGCGTCCCAATCGATCCACTGATCGATTGGGACATCTGGATCGATCCACGGATCGATCCAGAAGCTCTCTGTTCGCTGGGACAGGTCTGGATTGATCCACTGATCGATCCAGAGCCTGGATCGATCCACGGATCGATCCAGCACTTGGTTTTTGTCCAAAACCAAGTCCCAAATATCCCAAACCAACATCCGGTCAACCTTGACCTATTGGTATGTCATGCCTAGCATCTAGTCACTCCCTTGACCTGCTAGGACTCCCTTACCAAGTGTCCGGTCAATCCATTTGATCCACTTGGACTTTTCTCTGTGCCAAGTATCCAGTCAATCCCTTTGACCTACTTGGACTTTTCTTTCATGCCAAGTATCCAGTCAATCCTTTGACCTACTTGGACTTCCCAGCACCAGATGTCCAATCATCCTTGATCCATCTGGATTTTCCCTTGCCTGGCTTCACTCACCAGGACTTTCACCTAGCTTCACTCACTAGGGTTTTCCATCTGCCTAGCTTCACTCACTAGGACTTTCTTTCTGCCTAGCTTCACTCACTAGGACTTTCACCTGGCTTCACTCACCAGGATTTTCCTTCTGCCTGGATTCACTCACCAGGACTTTCTTCTGCCTGGCTTCACTCACCAGGACTTTCATTTTGCCTAACATCCCAGTTAGGACTTCCCAGTCAAGTATCCAGTCAACCTTGACCTACTTGACTCTTCTTCAATCAATATCTTATTGTCAAACATCTAAACCCAAACCAAGACTCAGCTTGGTTACCCAGGTCAACCTTGACCTAAGGGATATTGCACCAACAATCTCCCCCTTTTTGATGTTTGACAATACCACAATAACACTTACAATCCCATATGTAAGTTAGGCTAATCCCATAGCCTCCTTCTTCATGCCACTAGGTAATGAAAGCATAAATTAAGCTCTTCATTCTCCCCCTAAGAGGGCAAACTCCCTCTAGGTAATGAAAGCCTAACTTACTCCCTTTCATGAGTCCTTTCATTCTCCCCCTATGACCTTCCCATAGGTAATGAAGGACTAAGCTTAACCATACATTCTCCCCCTATTGGCACACATCAACCCATCGTTGGACACACATCAACCCATGCTCCAATTCTGGGAACACTTCAACAAATCCATTTGTTGAAGACTCTCCCCCTGAAGAGTTGCTCATCGTTGTTCACAACATCACTCGTTGTGATCAACACGATAATGAAGGTCTCATACCCTTCATTTATCCTTAACTTCTTCCTCAATGTAGACAACTACCCAACCTTGAGCCATTATCTACCACATGAGTGTCCACTTGAAATAATGAGGATATCCACTCCCCATTTCAAGTTTAAATGCTCAACCTTGAGCAAGTTCATAACAGAAGGTTAACCACCTTCCAAGGTTCATGAAAAATAACTTTCATGTCTTTAAAGAGTCCCTCCCCCTAAAGACATGGTGGTAACTTCTGTCATTGCACCAACAATGACTTGGAATCCCTAAAACATTAGGAAACCCAAATTTGGAAGTTTTGAGGTTCAAATATTCAAAATTTGAAACAACCTCAACCTAAACTTCTACTTAGTCTTCGTTAACCAATCCATCCTTGTTTTCAACATGAAAACACCCTTTGTATGTATACAAATGTATTTAAGGGGTTTGGAATGGTTTCCTAGACTCAAAGAGGTTCAAAGATGCTGAAATCAAGCCTTCCCAGCCAAAATCAGCAACTTGGATCGATTGGAGTTGGGTTCCAATCGATTGAACCTTTCTGAATCGATCCACGGATCGATTCAGACTCCCTGGATCGATCGGCTGATCGATCCAGCGAGCTTCTGCTCGTGGGAATTACCGTTTGAATCGATCCATGGATCGATTCATGGAACTCCAATCAATCCATGGATCGATCGGAGCTCTGATAGTTGCTGAAATTCCATTTCAGTCAACTTCAGAAACCCCTAGAAAATTCTATAAAAATCCAAAAATTATGAAATTTCGTGTAGACATTATTTAGGGCATACTTAATCATGGAAAAATAGTTTTCTATGAAAATACATCATATTTTCAAAGATTGACACAAACTTGAAAACTTGCAAAAACTTTAGTGTTTTTCTTCAAGTTTGTGTCTAACTATTCAATGGTGATTACTATCAAAAGATAGCCTTCACCAAGGTTTTCCAAAAACATTTTAAAAATATTTTCAAAACCAATATCCCATCATGTTCCTTGGGCATAATGCACATGACTTGTACATTAGCTTTCCCAATGATGGGAAAACACATAACTATATGTTTTGATGAACCTAAAACTCAAAAGAATGCACTAAATCAACATCTTGAGTTTTGTTCATCATCCTAACATCTCACTTGTATATAATATGCACTAAAACACATACAAGTCACCTTATAGTTCTTTGTGAGATGTAAAATTTGGTTTTGCCCTATTCTAGGGATCATGCATATCTATCTAGGCATTTTGAGAGGTAGACATCCACAAAGGATGTTACTTGTTGATTTACTTGTTAAACAAATGTCACTTGTTTATTCCACTTGTTGTAAACAAATGCCACTTGTTTAACTAATGCCATATGTCCTTGTTTTTTAAGGAAATAAACATAATGCATGATTATGTTATGGCATACATCAAAAGAAAATAATTTTCAAAAGAAAATATCCTATTGCTACATGATGTATGAATGTCATGACATGGTATTTTTGGATTTTTCATAATAAAACATGAATGCAAAAATAGACATGATGTCATGGCATATGATGGGCAAACAATCATGGCAAGATTTAGCATAAATAAAATATACCTAGATTAACTATCTAAGTATCCTTAAAGTCTTAGCTAAACTTACACCTTAAACCTAGATTGCCCTAAAGTGCTTCAAGAAAATGCCAAAGCCTAAGTTTGCATTTCTTATTCCCTTGATTAATTTATGCCAATTAAAATAAACATGTCCTCAAATGTTGGCATATTCCATTTTTCCTCAAGAGTAGCACTTTTAAATTTAAGGCCCGGATTGCCTTAAATTGCCTAAGAACATACCAAAAACCCAACTTGATAGTTCTTATTAATTTTCCAATATGTGCCATTTAAGATTAAAATCAATTTTTCCACCATTAGGCACATTTTACTCTTTCAAGGAGTAATCAATAATTCCATTTCATTTTCAAAGGTTAACAAAAACCTTGAAAATGCTCCTTGAGTGTCAATTTCCTCAAAGTTGGGTTAACTAC
Source organism: Zingiber officinale (assembly GCF_018446385.1). Taxonomy (NCBI): domain Eukaryota; kingdom Viridiplantae; phylum Streptophyta; class Magnoliopsida; order Zingiberales; family Zingiberaceae; genus Zingiber; species Zingiber officinale. The sequence continues at coordinate 13,072,020 of NC_056002.1, forward strand.
CCTTCTAATTGGAGTTGACACTCTCTAACCCATCTATGGGGTAGAGAAGATGCTCCTAGGAACCCAACACCTATTGGTGCTCCTTGGATGCTCTAGGTACTCACTAGGGATAACTTCCCTAGATACCTTCCTAGTGACCTTGTTGGGCTTCTTAGAAGCCTTGGTCACATTTTCTAGGTCAACTCTAGGGATAACCTCCCTTGTGACCTTGTTTGTGACTTTCTTAGACTTCTTAGAAGTCTTAGTCACATTTATTGCAAAAATACTCTTAGGGATGACTTCCCTAGTATTTTTGGCTTGACCACTAGACCTAGGGTTTGTTCCATAACTATATGGAACTCTATGGTAAGAGGGCACATCCTTCTTAGCCTTTGGTTTGTATCCCAAACCTCTATGGCCATTAGATGACCTTTGTGCTCCTAGACCTAGGCTATGCTCATCTTGCCCTAATAGGATATTTTCCATCCTTTTTAGGGTCTTTTCCATTTTATCAAGTCTTGACCTCAAGACTTGATTTTCTATCACTAAGTCCTTAGTTTTAGATTTTTCATTTGATTCATGAGCATATTTGTTTTTGGGCTTGTATCTAAAATCTTTAGAGTTATTGCCCAAGTGTCTATCTACCTTCCTAACCTTAGGTTGGGTAGTTTTGGCATGTAGGGCCACATGTTTTTCCTTAAGGCCCTCATGCTTCCTATTCTTATGGTAAATAGCATTAAAATGATAAAAATTTGACCTAGCATGCTTTTTACCATTTTGCAAGGGAATAGGCTCAATGAAAGTTACCTTCCTTTTTACCTTGGAGGCTCCCCCTTGACTAGTGCCTCCTTGAGCCTTGACCATCTTCTTCCCCTTGGGGCATTGACTTCGGTAATGCCCTTTTTGTTGACACAAGAAGCACACAATGTGCTCCTTGCTCTTCTTTGTCCCGGGGGTGGTCTCTTTGGGCTTCTCCTTGCCCTTTTGTGCCACTTGGCCCTTCTTCTTGGCCAAGTTGGGACACTTGCTCTTATAGTGCCCATGTTCCCTACACTCAAAACATATTATATGATTTTTATTTTTAATTGAAACATTTATACCTTCTTGTGTAGGGATGGCACTTGCTCCTCCATTTGATATTTCTTGAATTTCGGAGGTGGCACAATCTTCTTCTTCTTCACTTGACCCGGATGTAGAAGCTTCTCCTTCTTCTTGATCCGGCGTCACCAAGAATTGCTCCCCCTCAATCCTAGAGGTGGAGGCTTCATCATTTTGAATGTGAAACAAGGAGTATGCTCCCTCCTTGTTCCCTTCGGTGCATTCCCTTGAGGATGAAGCTTCTTGGATTTCCTCTTCTTCGGAGGTTGAGTATCTCTCAACCTCGGGGTCCTCCTCTTGGTCTTGCTCCAAAGAGTCACCCTCTTTGGATTCTTCATGATCTTGTACAGTGGAGGGGATCTCTTCATGAAGCTTGGCCAATTTGCTCCAAAGCTCCTTGGCATCTTCGAACTCTCCAACTCGAGCCAAGATGTGGCTAGGCAATAAGTTGACCAGAAGCTTGGTCACTTTGTCATTTGCCTCGCCCCTTTGAATTTGCTCTGAGCTCCATCTGCTTTTCTTTAGAAGCTTGCCCTTGGAGTTTGTTGGAGCCTTGAAGCCTTCCATTAGAGCAAACCATTGCTCTATCTCCATCATAAGAAAATTTTCGATTCTTGATTTCCAAGAATCGAAACTCGTAGAAGTGTATGGTGGAGCCACCCTTGTGTCAAATCCAAGCCCATCTTGGAATTGCATCTTGAAGTTGAGCTTGATAAAGTCTTGAACTTGAAGAATTTGCTTCAACTTCTTCACCCTCTAGCTTTTCTTGTTATGCTTGACCCTTCCGGCGATGATTCCGGTGAAGAGCGGCCTCGCTCTAATACCACTTGTTAGGACCAAAAGTAGCTAGAGGGGGGGGGTGAATAGCTCGTCGCGTGCTCGTTGCTCGGTGTTGCTTGTTTCTTCAAGAATGCACAGCGGAAAATACATAAACAAACACAAACACGCTAACACTAGGAGTTTACTTGGTATCCACCTCCAACGGAGATGACTAATCCAAGGATCCACACCACGCACGCACCCTCCACTATGAAAACACTCCTTTTCGGTAACTACCGAGGGCGGAGAAGCCCTACAAGACTCTCAGTACAAGAAGAAGAAAGGGTAGTAAAGAATAAGCAAAAGCTTACAAGAAATGTAGTAAAAACCCTAGCTTCTTCTTCTCGTTGCAACTCGCCTCTTGACTTGGATGAACCTCCAAGAACCTTCAAGAACTGGCGGTGAGGAGCTTAGAGAGTCTTGAGGAGCCGTGTTGAATCTGGAATGAATCGGTGAAGATCTGCCGCAGCACGCCAGCGGCTATAAGCAGCGCCAGCGGTCGGATCCCGATCGATTCGAATGTTCCCAATCGATCGGGAGGCTTTAGATCGATCCACGGATCGATCCGGCCTGCGTGCGAAATGCGCTGGATCGATCCACGGATCGATCCGGCGCTTATCGCGCGAAATTCAGCGTCGATCAGAGATCCGATCGATCCACGGATCGATCCGTGGATCGATCATTGGAATGGTGCGGATCGATCCAGCGATCGATCCGAGTCGATTCCTCGATCCAGCTCAGGTTTTGTCCAAAACCAAGTCCCAAATATCCCAAACCAACATCCGGTCAACCTTGACCTGTTGGTATGTCATGCCTAGCATCTAGTCACTCCCTTGACCTGCTAGGACTCCCTTACCAAGTGTCCGGTCAATCCCTTTGATCCACTTGGACTTTTCTCTGTGCCAAGTATCCAGTCAATCCCTTTGACCTACTTGGACTTTTCTTTCATGCTAAGTATCCAGTCAATCCTTTGACCTACTTGGACTTCCCAGCACCAGATGTCCAATCATCCTTGATCCATCTGGATTTTCCCTTGCCTGGCTTCACTCACCAGGACTTTCACCTAGCTTCACTCACTAGGGTTTTCCATCTGCCTAGCTTCACTCACTAGGACTTTCTTTCTGCCTAGCTTCACTCACTAGGACTTTCACCTAGCTTCACTCACCAGGATTTTCCTTCTGCCTGGCTTCACTCACCAGGACTTTCTTCTGCCTGGCTTCACTCACCAGGACTTTCATTTTGCCTAACATCCCAGTTAGGACTTTCCAGTCAAGTATCCAGTCAACCTTGACCTACTTGACTCTTCTTCAATCAATATCTTATTGTCAGACATCTAAACCCAAACCAAGACTCAGCTTGGTTACCCAGGTCAACCTTGACCTGAGGGATATTGCACCAACAGGAGGAACAACAAAAGAAGAAGAAAGCTGTGATGAAGGGGGAGCATCGCAAGACGAGGTAAGTAAGGTACGTGCCCTAAACCTCAAACAGTCCTTTCGTTTTATTAAAGCTCTGTCTAAAGAATTAGATAAAGTAGAAAAGGAAAATGAATATTTTAAATCAGAAAATGAACTGTTAAAATTAGAAATTAAAAAATTAAAAATTGATGCATGTTTTAAAAATATTTTTCCACATTCAAAATTAAAGTTATATGGAAAATTAAATTGGTACATAAGGAAGCATCAGGGTCAACTTAAGAAAATACCAAGAAACTATGTACACCCTAAGTTTTTGACCAACCCTGTAGGTAGGAACCTTTATTGGGTTCCAAAATCTTTACTGGTTTAAATTTCTCTTTTAATTAAAAGCTTACAGTGAGAAAATTAAACATTGAGGTTCTTTATGAAAGCTTTGTCTAAGGAAGTGGTTGTTGTTCCAATAACCAAGAAGGCCTAGTGCCTCGTCACGACCTGGAAGCCGAAATATCGAAATAAAAATGTTTAATTAACTTTCTGATAAAAACATTAAAATTAGAATTAAATAATGCTTTGAAAAGTTTTTAAACATTTCCTTAGAACTTCTTTAAATTTTTTAATTCTCTAGAAAAAATGTTTCTTGAAATTTTTACTTAGAATTTTTTTTTAAATTCTCAAAATTCATTTTAACTAAGAAACTTTTTCAAAACTTAGAAAGTTTTATATTAAACCAACTCAGTTTTTATTAATTAATCTTTGCTTGCACCCCATTTTTGTTGTGATCAAAGGGGGAGAATAAGTATAAGTTCAATTAAGGAAGAGTAAAGGGGGAGTTAAGGGAATTTAGATTTACATATTTCATGTTGCAATTTCTTTTGATGTTGCAATTTCTTTTGATTGCAAATTTATGCTTGAATTGTTAGTTTAGTAATTTCTTTAAATTACTATCTGTTGGTTGTTTCCCTAACCTGAACTTGGGTTGATGCACATCAAAAAGGGAGAGATTGTTGAACCCCGTGGTAGTTTTGATGTGATCAACCAAGTTTAGGTTAGGTCTTGTTTGTCTGATCCCTGTGTCTAAGTGTACAGGAACTTAGGAGCGCAGGAAGTCGAGCGGAAGACGCAGCTGGCGAGAAGGAAGGCACGGGAAGGGAGCTGACGGGCTCGGTGCGTCTGAAGGACGGAAGAGTTGCGGAAGAGTACTCCGATGGAGCGAGAAGAACGTGCGTGACGTTCGAGGGACGAGAAGCCGAACGGAAGCCTGCTCGAGGAGAAGACCGGGAATTGGGTTCGGGTGAGCCCTATTCCAGTAGGCTGCAATCACCCATGGAGCCGAACCGAAGCAAGTCAACAGGAAGTTGACTTATCAACGGTTCGGTCGACCAAACTCCTTGATCGGTCGACCGAACCCCTCTTTATCAGAAACCAACCTCAGCAGACACGTCAGATGCCACGTCAGAGGCTGAACGTTGGTAGAGCTTATCGGTCGACTGAACATGCTGATCGGTCGACTGAACCCAAGTTTATCCAGAGACCAAGTCGAGCAGTTTGATCGGGCCAACTCAGCTGGAGACCGTTGGTCGATCGGTCGACCGAACAAAAGGATCGGTCGACTGAACCTAAGCTCGATCCACAGAGGTTGTACCTGGACGGAAGAATTGGCAGATACAACAGGTTCGGTCGACTGAACTGGGGATCGGTCGACCGATCCCTCTCGAGTCAAACCTGATCCCGAAGGATCAGGTGATCTGATAAGCTCGAGAACCCCTATATAAAGAAGGTCTCGGGCAGCTTTAGAAACGATGAAAAAGTGAACAAAATTCAACTCTTATACTCTCTAGTTAAGCAATAGTTCTGTGCTCTTCAAAGTGTAAAAGGCTTCTCCGCCTTTAGAGAAGGAGTTTCTTACTGCGCCTTTCATCGCCCTGGATTAACAACCTTCTTGGTTGTAACCAGGTTAAAATAGCTGAGTCTTCCTTTTCTGTTCATACTTTAGTTATATTTAATCTTGTAGTTATTGCATCTATTTGAGTTTAAATTGGTTGAGGAGGGTTTAGTTTTTACTTGCAGGCAATTCACCCATCTCTTGTCGGTCCCCGCTACACCAACAAGATTCACTTGAGATCCATTAGTCATGGGTCTCGAAAAGACTCTTTGAGATCCCCTAGAGCTTTTAATCTTAGTCACCTCCCTAAGTGACTCATCCACTATAGCTAGGTTATTTCGGTGGACCTCGGGTGATACTTGACCTACTAACCTTACCTTCTTAACCTTAGACACTTTGTCCTTAGTTAATTTTTGTTTATCCTTAAATGACTTTCCTTTGTTATTTTTTACCTCTCCTTATTATAATCATATGTCACTTTAGCATATTTCTTTTCATAGGTTTGGGATGGCACTCCCTTGTCCTTGGTCACTCCTCCCCTAGCAATGTCATGTGCCATCATAGCATTTGAACCTCCTTGTAGCCTTGGAAGAACCTAATTTAATATTTTTGAGTATTTGACCACCCAAACACATATCAAGTCTTCTAGGTCTAATAATGAACCTACTTAGGGTTTTTTCTAACTTCTTAAGCCTTGACTTCAAGGCTTGATTTTCCAACTCTAGGTTTCTCATCTTAGAGTCAACCTGTTCACCTTAGACATTGATAATCATGGTTTTGCTATATTATTTTGATTCATAAGGCATATCTTTAATGGTCTTTTCATAGCCTAATCTCACATTTTACATTGTATTTCATAATTGCATGTGAACTTGGACTTAATTATAAATTAGTCAATTATCATGGTATTTGATGCTCATCTTTGATTATTATTTTGTAGGTATCAAAAGGGTCATGGACCCGATCAAATCAGACTGCATTTGGTCTCAAATTAAGGGCTTAACGAGGCAATCAAACCTTGGAGCATTATGGACCGTCCATTGAAGATCAGAGAGATCTGAGCCATCCGTCAAGGATCTGGTTTATCCGACCTAATGAGGAGCAGATATGGACCATAGATGAAGATCAGTACTGTTGGATTGGATTTTAGACTGTTTTCCACCGTTGATCAAGCTCCGAGAAATCTCAGCCGTCCGATCAGAGAGGGGAGGATTTAAAACCCGCGTGAGAAGCTACAGTGCTCGGGCTCGGCTTCGCGATTTTGTGCTGCACTAGCTTCGTCTTCTTCTTCTCCGCGGCCGAGTTCCCATTCTCCAATCCAGATCCAGAAGTTAGTGTTCTTCATCGGCGGCGATCTATGAGTTGACGGCGATCATCGTCCGAGGGCACAGAAGCGACAGAGGGCGTTCCCCAGTCTGCGAAGTTGTGTTTCTGTCCATTTTCGCAATCCAGATGCAGGGGCGTTCTCCGATCCGCGATTTCCATCACACCAGAGCTAGAAGGGCGTTCTTTGAGGCTCCGATCACACTTCCGTTTCCCCATCCCATCAGCGACTCTGACATTGATCTGATCAATCAATTGGTGTCCATAAATTTCCAGATTCCAGCTCTATTTCTTCGTACGATGTGGATTCCACTCGGGTGTGAGTTGTATGGGTGTTCTCTGAAGCTTTGATCATCCGGTGGATTAGTTGATAGCTCAAGATTCAAGCCGATTATCAGAAGGGCGTTCTCTGCGGTGGTTCTGTAGTGATAGCAGGGTGAAGAACCTGCCGTAAGGATTTGGTTTGTGGAATGCTAGGGTTTAGTTTTATTTATCTTTGTCTTTGATTTGTTCTTGAATTTGCTCAGATCTGATAGTGTAGATTGCATTTTAATCTTTGTTTAGCAGTTCATACTTAAGTTTGTGTTGAGTTTACTTATGCAATTCAGTTTCTGAATTTCTCACTTGCTATTCTGAATTTGTTGAACTTCTGTAATCTGAATTTTGTTTAGCTTTTGAATTTTTACAATCTGATTTAGGTTTGAATGTTTATATTCTTGTTGCATTTAATTCTTTCCTATATCAAAACTCCTTTAGCTCAACATTAGATCATGCAACTGAGGTCGTGCTAGTGTAATGAATGCTCAACTTGAGATTAAATTGGTACTGTGAATGTGAGTGTTGAATGCTTGAATTCTTGTTACTGTAAATTTGAATGTAAAGTGTACTAATTCGCTCATTTGATTGAATGATACAAAGGAATCCGAGTTTAATTGTTTTTAACTTGATGAGGTGAAGTTTAACCAGATTTAGATGAGAATGAACCTTCCTAGATCTTGATTTTGATTGTTATAGTGCACTTATGGGAATAGATGTATTCAATTTGAAATTAGATTTTGATTGGGACCGATTCTAGAATTCACACAACTCACTAGTTATCCTTGGAAAAATACGACTTGGGACTCCTGACTATACGTGTTTCATTTAGTTTATGTGAGTTCCAATCTTTATTAATTTGGAGTACCTCGTGACATGCAAAAAGTTGACACCAGACATCCCTAGACCTACCCACCTTCCTAGGCATATATCTCCTCTTCTTTAGATTAATGTACAGGTTTTCACCCACATTCCTTCCCTCAGGCAAAGTGGTTTGGGTTTTGTTTGATCTAATCTTTGAAAATAATTTCTAAGATTATCACCTACATTAGCTTTATTCCTATCATTATATCTAAATCATAATTATATATGGGTAAATAATCTATATTATTTCTAGCATGCATATCCATAAAACTTGAATTAATATCCGAATTAAAGTTCAAGTTAGGGTTTACCTTCCTACCTACCATTGGAACTCCTCCTTGACATGAGTATCCACATGCCTTCATCCTCCTCTATTGCTTCAATTGCTCCATCTTTATGAGCTCTCCCTTACTTGGACACTTTGTATGGTAGTGTCTCCACTCACCATATGTGAAGCATCTAATGTGCCTCTTCTCCTTGGCATCATCCCTACAACCCACGTTAGTCTTCAAAAGAACTTTACCGGGTTTAGAGTTTACCTCCTTTACCTTCTTGGGTGATGGACGCCTACTCTTATAGTATCCTATCTCCCCGCACTCAAAACACTAGATGTGGGCTTTAATGCTCTTCTTGGAAGAGGTTAAGGGTTGAATGTGATCTTCCAAGATCTCCTTACTCTTAGATTACTCTTCTTCTTCACTTGAAGATGTGGATGGTTCCACTTCTTCCTCCTTTTCGGATGTTGAGTTCATCTCCACATCCGATTGGTCTTTCTTCTCCTCTTGGAATAATGAGCCCTTCTCCTTGGGCTCCTCCACTTTTCATTCTTGTGTAGGGTTTTCATGAAGAGCAATCACTTTGCTCTATAGCTCATGAGCACACTTGTACTCCCCTACACATGACACAATATTAGAAGGTAATAAATTCAACATAATTTTAGTTACCTTCTTATCCGTCTACGATTGCTCCCTTTGCTCTTTGGTCCAATACCGAGGTCAGAGACGCTTTCCCTTCTTGTCCATTGGAACTTTGAAGGAAACTTCCAACACGGTCTAATGGTCCCAATCCATTTAGAACCAAGTCTCCAACCACTTCCTCCAATACTCAAAATCATCTCGATCGTATGAAGGTGGGATTTGGATATCCCATCCTAGTGGTTCTTCCGACTATATCTTCCTCCTCTAGCGTTTGTTCCTTTAGGTGATTAGTCCTTCAAAAGTGCTCCTCGCTCTGATACCAATCGTTGGGACTTTGATGCCCTGCTAGAGGGGGTGAATAGTCGATCACTCACGTCTTTTGCTTCTTACATTTATTAGCATAGAGGAAATATAAAACATGTATGAAAGCTAAAGACTATAAAGAAATACAAACAAACTGCTAACAAATTCATTTAAAAAGTTCAGAGGTTAGAGCTCCTACTCTATGATGGTAAAAGGCGACTACGCTCACTCCCAACGACCCTGCTAACCCATCGTAGGGCCAATACGGAGGAGGTAAATCACGGGTGACTACTAGTCTTTGAAATACTGACTAGCGCATGAGAGTGACATTTACCTCGACTATACCGAGATTCAAACACGAGACCTCATGGTGGTAGTATCTCATGCGTTAGCCACTAGACCGTCCTAAGGGAACTAGGGCTCCTGCTCTATGACTGTCCCTAAGGTGGACAATCATGATCCATCGATGGATGACCCCCCAGAAAATCTTGGCTAGCTCAAGTAGTTCCTTGTGGGTGGAGAAATCTCACCACAACCTTGCACAAGCATGCTTAATCACAGAGAACTTAGAAGACTCTAATAGACTTTAACTAAATCTATTTTGTCAACCTGAGCCACTCACCTGAGCTCTCTTAAATAGAGCTCAGGAGGAACAGCTTGTTGTTCCTACCGCTACTAGTTGACTGGTCACACCACCAGTCGACTGGTCCTCTGTGGAATTCGACCGTTATAATCCAATGGCTCGATATCGTCGACTGATGTCAGGACCAGTCAACTGGTCCACTCTGATTGAGATAACAGAAGTATTTTGTTCTCTCCCAGTTCAACTACAGTCGATTGGTACATACACCAGCGGACTGATAAACCCTAAACCTAAGGTTTTGCCTCGAGTACAATATCTCAACACTCGTTCTTACCTGCACAACCTTAACATTGTCTTCTAGCCTCCTCCATCAACCTTGCGCCCCTCGGATGCCTTCCTATCCTTCACGCCTTGTCTTCTAGAGTTTCCATCGGCCTTATCCATGTTGTCGAGTCTTCTATTGCCAAGAGACTCCTCACCTCTGGGACTTCAACCTTGTCAAGTTACACTTGGACTTACATTGTCAAAATTACATACTTAAACTTGCACCTCCAAGACTCTACTTGGACTTTTACCATTACTAAGATTCCATTTGGACTTTCCTGTACCTACACACTCAAAGGCACATCAAATATAATAATAAACTTAACTTAAACCTTTACCTAAACATCAAAATCAAGGGTACCTAGATTGCTCTAACAGTTCCGACCAAATATCATGGTTAAGCTATCACTCAACAAAGTCACAGACCTACCCACACTCTAGAGACCATCGATGAACGAGATGAAAGACTGAGATGCACATAAAGAGAGGGTTAGACTAGTTGGGGATGGATCTCAGAGCCACTCCGACCCCCAAATTAGGATTTTCTTGAGGTGGAGTATTCAAGAACGAAGTTGGAGATGAAGAGTAGAACCTAACAGAGTTGAAGAGAAATCAGAATCCCCTTGTCGTTACATTCATCAGTATCTATATAGTTGTCAGGAGAGCCTCTTCGTGTAGAACAAAACATCATCTTAGTAGGAGTAGGCAAGGGGACCAAATTTAACAACCATCAGTTGCCTCCCATTTATCCAACACCATGTATAAGTAGGGGGCATATAGGAGACCAGATCTAATAACCTCGTAATCGTTCATCCATTCTTAGAATGCTATGTGTCCTATAATATTCGTAGTCCTTGTCAGCGAGCCCGTGTAGGGCATAGGCTTGTCTTGAGGGTAAAAATAGGTGATGTCGATGTGGAGTGACCTTGAGAATAGACAAATCAGGATATGAGACTAAGACTGAGAGGATGATATCGGAACCTGGGGCTAAGTCAGAGATGATGTTGAGATCCAATGCTGAAAAAGAATATTAACAACGAGGGCCAAGCTAGAGATGATGTTAACTATTGATAGTTGAGAGAGGGTGTTGGCGAATGAGACTGAGATAAAGATGATGTCAATGATTGAGAGATTGTGTTGAGACTTGGGGATATGCAGAGATGATGTCAGGATCTAATGCTGAGAGAAGGTGTCGGCGACTAAGACCGAGACAAAGATATGTCAGTGATTGATAGATGGTGATAAGACTTGGGGCTATGCCAACGTCGATGTCGGGATCCAATGCTGAGAGAGAGTGTTTGTTAGGATCGATGATCGCGGCTAGAGAGGGGGGTGTGAATAGCCGACCCCAAATTCGCGTTTCTTCCTACGATTAGGGTTAGCACAGTGGAAATAAAACAATAGAAATGAAACAAAGATAATCAAACCTTAGACGCAGCGATGTAACGAGGTTCGGAGATGATACTCCTACTCCTCGGCGTGTCCGTAAGGTGGACGAAGCCTATCAATCCGTCGGTGGATGAGACCCCGGATAATCGGCTAAGATGAACTCCTTCTGGGTGGAGAAACCTCGCCACAATCTCTTTGCAACAGCAATAAGGAGTACAACAATAGAGAAAGCAAATAAGAAGAATATGAATGTACAAACACTACCAAGTTTTCTTGCCTTCTCGTTATCGACTGAAGTCCGTTGATGAAGCGACAACTTCACGGATTCAAGCACAGCAGCTAGACAACCAGCCGACGGAAGCTCACACGAAGCTTCAGCAATGGGGAGCTCAACAAAGCTCAGATCGTAGGAGCAAGAACCAGGAGAAGAAGAAGAGTAGAGACCCTCGACCTCGGTATATATCCTGCGAAGAAGAAGACACATAAACTAGCCGTTGTGTCGCAACGGCTAGGACCTGGACCGATCAGGCACACTCCTGATCGGTCCAGACCTTCTCTGATCGGTCTTGGGGACCGATCAGGACCTATGCTGATCGGTCCCCAGACCGATCAGCACACTTCACAGAGAGTTTGCGCAACTCTCTGTGCGTGCCCTGATCGGTCCCGGGGACCGATCAGGCTTCATGCTGATCGGTCCCCAGACCGATCAGTAAGCTCACAGGGGCACTGATCGCTTTCTGATCGGTCTTCAGACCGATCAAGAAACCACAGTATCACTGGATCGGTCACCAGACCGATCCAGGTCTTGGTTTTTGCCCAAACCAAGTCCAAACCGATATCCGATCAACCTTGACCTATTGGTACATCATGCTTAGCATCCGGTCACTCTCTTGACCTGCTAAGACTCCCCACCAAGTGTCCGGTCAATCCCTTTGACCCACTTGGACTTTTCTCTTCGTGTCAAGTATCCGGTCACTCCCTTGACCTACTTGACCTTCTCAACACCAAATGTCAGATCACCCTTGATCCATCTGGATTTTTCCTTGCCCGGCTTCACTCACCAGGACTTTCACCTAACTTCACTCACTAGGATTTTCACCTGGCTTCACTCACCAGGATTTCCAATCTGCCCGGCTTCACTCACCAGGACTTTTCCGTCTGCCTGGCTTCACTCACCAGGACTTTCGCCTGGCTTCACTCACCAGGACTTTCCCACTGCCTGGCTTCACTCACCAGGACTTTCCCACTGCCTGGCTTCACTCACCAGGACTTATCCGTCTGCCTGGCTTCACTCACCAGGACTTTCCACATCCGGTCCAGAAAACGAGCTACCGAGCCCTCTCTGACCACAGTTCGGAGAACGAGCTACCGAGCCCTCTCCGACTTCCATCCGGTCCAGAGAACGAGCTCCCGGTCCCTCTCTGAGCTAGTCCGGAGAACGAGCTACCGAGCTCTCTCCGACTTCCACTTGCCAAGTTCCCATACTTGGACTTTTCCCGTGTCAGGTCAACTCACCTCGGGTCAACCAGGTCAACCTAGACCTAAGGTTGCACCAACAATCTCCCATCAAAATACAACTCTTTCGTTCTTGTCAAACATCAAAATACAACTCGAGTCAGGTCAACTCGAGTCGGGTCAACCAGGTCAACCTTGACCTAAGGTTGCACCAACAATCTCCCCCTTTTTGATGATTGACAATACCTTTAAGTTAGGCTAATCCAATAGCCTCAACTTTCCTCATGCCACTAGGTAATGAAACATAAGTTACAACCTTACATTCTCCTTCTAAGAAGGCAACCTCCTTCTTAAATAATGAAGGCCTAACTTAAACCCTTCATTCTCCCCCTATTGGCACACATCAACAAACTCTCCCCCTGAAGAGTAAGTTATCGTTGTTCACAACTTCACTCGTCGTGATCAACAAACTCTCCCACTAACTCCAATGTTCTTCCTTGAACATTCTCTAGACATTCTTCCCCTTTTTGACACACATCAAAAGGAGTGAATCAAGGTCAAGAGTTTCTTCCTAATGAAAGTCTCATACCTTTCATTGAAACCCTTAATTTCCCCCTTGATACTAATGTCAATAGTCAATTTAGTGATAATCCCATATCACTCACGACAACTCCCCCTAAAGGTCAAATCCCCTTGACCAATAGGTAAAACTCCCCCTAAAGGTCAACTCCCCCTTGACCATTGCACCAACAATGTCTTGGAGAGTTTCAACCCTTTAGAAATCCAAAACTCCAACTTCATTGCTGAAATTTCAGAAATTTCAGACAGCACAGTCGAAACTGGCACGCCCTGATCGGTCACCAGACCGATCAGGTCTTCCCTGGATCGGTCACGGTGACTGATCCAGGCACCCCTGGACCGATCAGAATCCCCTCTGATCGGTCCACAACTCTGATTTCTGATTTCTGATTTCTTCTCCCGAAATTCAGAAACCTCTAGAAAATCACAGAAAATTTCAAAAATTGTAAAATTTTGAGGATACATTCCTCAAAACATATACTATCATGGAAAAATAATTTTCTATAAAAATAAGTTCCATTTTCAACTCTTGATACAAAGTTCAAAAGTCTTTGAAATAGCTCAAAGTTAACTTATCTTTGTATCAACTTGTTCAATGATGAATGCTATCACTAGAAAAGCTTCATCAAGGTTTTTCAAATCAATTTTGAAATGATTTTAAACCCTTTAATTTGGGACCACAATCTTAGGGCGAAATGTACATGACTCGTACACAAGCTTTCCCTATGATCCCCCAATTTCGAATTAGGCTCATCTAGGTACAAGAACTATGCACCTTGATCCTAACTCATAATCATAATATCTCACACACATCTAAGGTGTATCAAACACATCCAAGTCAATTTTGATGTGAGATATGGGTTTAGGTTAGCTTAGGATAAGTTCTCATGCATTTTCTAAAACAACAACTTGATCTCCATATCAAATTGTGTTGTTTATCCTTAGATCAATTTCATTGATTATAAATGCAAGAAATGATGACATGACATAAAATGATATCATAAATGAAAACATGTGCCAATGTCATGATGTCATGGCATAAAGTATGAAACTTAAATAAAGCATGACATATAACTAACCTAAGCATTATCATGACATTTCAAATGACCATAAAATAAATATGATGTCATGACATGACATATGGCAAACAATATATGGCAAATAACATGTAAAGGTATAGAAAATACCTAATTCTAGCCTTAGTTGCCATTTTTGATAATTTTTTATCATTTTGCCATAAAATTCTATATTCCTAAGTGTAATAGACCTAAAGTCATATACTAAGGATTTTTAGATCACTATGTGCCAATTAGATTGACCCTAGAAAACTCTTCAATTGTGATTGGCACATCCTAAACACCTTAGGAATGATTTTCCATTTCATTTCCAAGGCTTGATTACACCTTGAAAATTCCTAAAGTGCCACCTTTTGCCATGATTAGGTTAACTACCTATTCAAGTAAGGTTGGCACACTCTAACTCATCTAGCGTGATGAAATCACGCTCCTAGGAACCCAATACCTATTAGAGCTCATTGGGTTAACTAAATATTCACTAGGGATGACTTTCCTAGCAATCCTCCTAATGACCCTCCTAGGCTTTAAAGCCTTGGTCATTTGGGACTCATCAAGATCCACTCTAGGGGTGACTCCCCTTGTGACCTTGGTGATGGTCTTCCTAGCCCTAGATTTTGTTCCATAATCGAATGGAACATTATGATAAGTGGGCTTGACCACTTGGGACTTAGGTTTGTGACCCAAACCTTTCTTGTCCTTGGACTTGGGTTTTTGTCCCCTAGACCTTAGAGTCAAATCCTCAAGAGCCTTTTCTAGAGAGTCAAGTCTTGACCTCAAGACTTGATTTTCTTTCTCTAATACCTCAAGCTTTAATTTATCATTTTTCTTTGAGGTATTCCTAGGCATATGTCTAGAAGTTTTGGGATTTCTACCTAGGTTCTCCTTAGCCTTAGATGAGTTAATTCTAGGGTTAGCATTTCTAGAATTGTCCTTATCTAGGTTAACATGTTTGGCTCCTAAGCTCATGTATTGATTTCTAAGGTTAACATGTTTATCATTATTGGCAATTGCAATAAGGCTACTAGCATGTGTCTTATTATAATTGCAAAAATGAGCCTTAGAGGGTACCTTAGGGTTTGCCTTAGCTCCCCCTATTGATGTGCTCGATCTCTTGTCCTTGTGAGATTGCCTCCCCCTCGGACATTGGCTCATATAGTGTCCCTTTCGCTTGCATTGGAAGCACACCACGTGCTCCTTGCCCTTGCGTATCGGGACTCCGGCTTCCTTGACCTTTGGCGCCGGTGGAGTCTTCCTAATCCTCCTTGGACACTTACTCTTGTAGTGCCTAAATTCCCTACACTCAAAGCACATTATGTGTAATTTGCTAGAAATTAAAATGCTTGAGTTACCTAGGTTTGAGGATGGATGAACGCTCTCTTCTTCATCCCTTCCGGAGGTAGAAGCTTCTTCTTCTTGCTCCGAACTTGAAGAAGAACTCTCCTCCACTTCATCCTTAGATGTTGAGTGGCCCTCAACTTCTAATTCGACACTTCCATGATGTGAGCTACTTGGCTCACTTGACTCCTCTTCATGGTTTGATTTGGAGCTCTCCTCATGGAACTTCGCCAAGTTGTTCCACAACTCCTTGGCATTGTTGTAACCACCTATCTTACACAAGATATCGTTAGGTAATGAGAATTCAAATATTTTCATTACCTCGTCGTTGATTAGGGATTGGTGGACTTGTTCCTTGGTCCACTCCATCTTCTCTAGGGTTTCTCCTTTCTTGTCCATCGGAGGCTTGAAACCTAATTGAACACAACTCCAATTTTCAAGGTTAGTCATAAGAAAGTACTTCATTCTTACCTTCCAAAACGCGAAGTCATCGCGATCGTAGAAGGGTGGAATCGTGACATCTTCTCCAAATAGATCCATCTCTAGCTTGTGCTCCCTCGGGTGTTAATCCGGCGAAGAGCGACCTCGCTCTGATACCACTTGTTAGGATCGATGATCGCGGCTAGAGAGGGGGGTGTGAATAGTCGTCCCCAAATTCGCGTTTCTTCCTACGATTAGGGTTAGCACAGTGGAAATAAAACAATAGAAATGAAACAAAGATAATCAAACCTTAGACGCAGCGATGTAACGAGGTTCGGAGATGATACTCCTACTCCTCGGCGTGTCCGTAAGGTGGACGAAGCCTATCAATCCGTCGGTGGATGAGACCCCGGATAACCGGCTAAGATGAACTCCTTCTGGGTGGAAAAACCTCGCCACAATCTCTTTGCAACAGCAATAAGGAGTACAACAATAGAGAAAGCAAATAAGAAGAATATGAATGTACAAACACTACCAAGTTTTCTTGCCTTCTCGTTATCGACTGAAGTCCGTTGATGAAGCGACAACTTCACGGATTCAAGCACAGCAGCTAGACAACCAGCCGACAGAAGCTCACACGAAGCTTCAGCAATGGGGAGCTCAACAAAGCTCAGATCGTAGGAGCAAGAACCAGGAGAAGAAGAAGAGTAGAGACCCTCGACCTCGGTATATATCCTGCGAAGAAGAAGACACATAAACTAGCCGTTGTGTCGCAACGGCTAGGACCTGGACCGATCAAGCACACTCCTGATCGGTCCAGACCTTCTCTGATCGGTCTTGGGGACCGATCAGGACCTATGCTGATCGGTCCCCAGACCGATCAGCACACTTCACAGAGTCTGTAACCGATCAGACTGATCGGTCCGGGCGCGTCCAGGCTTACCTGATCGGTCCCCGCACCGATCGATTACACACAGAGGGTGGAGCGATCGGTCCGTCGACCGATCAGAATCTGATACTGATCGGTCACCAGACCGATCCAGGTCTTGGTTTTTGCCCAAACCAAGTCCAAACCGATATCCGGTCAACCTTGACCTATTGGTACATCATGCTTAGCATCCGGTCACTCCCTTGACCTGCTAAGACTCCCCACCAAGTGTCCGGTCAATCCCTTTGACCCACTTGGACTTTTCTCTTCGTGTCAAGTATCCGGTCACTCCCTTGACCTACTTGACCTTCTCAACACCAGATGTCAGATCACCCTTGATCCATCTGGATTTTTCCTTGCCCGGCTTCACTCACCAGGACTTTCACCTAACTTCACTCACTAGGATTTTCACCTGGCTTCACTCACCAGGATTTCCAATCTGCCCGGCTTCACTCACCAGGACTTTTCCGTCTGCTTGGCTTCACTCACCAGGACTTTCGCCTGGCTTCACTCACCAGGACTTTCCCACTGCCTGGCTTCACTCACCAGGACTTTCCCACTGCCTGGCTTCACTCACCAGGACTTATCCGTCTGCCTGGCTTCACTCACCAGGACTTTCCACATCCGGTCCAGAGAACGAGCTACCGAGCCCTCTCTGACCACAGTTCGGAGAACGAGCTACCGAGCCCTCTCCGACTTCCATCCGGTCCAGAGAACGAGCTCCCGATCCCTCTCTGAGCTAGTCCGGAGAACGAGCTACCGAGCCCTCTCCGACTTCCACTTGCCAAGTTCCCATACTTGGACTTTTCCCGTGTCAGGTCAACTCACCTCGGGTCAACCAGGTCAACCTAGACCTAAGGTTGCACCAACAATCTCCCATCAAAATACAACTCTTTCGTTCTTGTCAAACATCAAAATACAACTCGAGTCAGGTCAACTCGAGTTGGGTCAACAAGGTCAACCTTGACCTAAGGTTGCACCAACAGTGTTGACAACTGAGGTTGAGATAGAGATGATGTATGTGATTAAGAGATGTTGCTAGAACCTATGGGTATACTAGAGATGATGTCAGTGTCTGGATTGATCTGGTTAGACTTGAATCTCACCTGAACTATATTTGATCATCTGTTTGGATGGGGTGAGTGAAGGTTCATTAACGGAAGAGAAAGGGAGGGGAAGGGAGGGAAAGAAAGGGGAAGTAAAGTATTTATATTATCCTTGTTTGGGAGGGAGGGAAGGTTCATTAACGTAACATGTATTACCGTGCTTGGAAGGAAAGTGAGGGTAATGAAGGTTAAATATATAAAGTTACAAAATTACTCTCACTTTTGTTAAAAACTTACGCATTCAAAAATATAGTGCATCTTGCATACATTTATTAGTTAAGACTTACACATTTAAACATTTATAGTTCATTTTCTAAAGCCGGTGTCGGCGTCAACATCGAAGTCGGCATCGGCGTCAACATTGAAGTCGGCGTCAGCATTGGCGGAGTGCGAGTGTCGGGCGGTGTGACTCGTGTGGTGCAAGTGTTTTTCGTCGTGACACAAAAAATATCTAGAACAATGATTTTTAGAATTAGGGGGTGTTTGGTTTAAGTGTAGGAATGGGAATGGAAATGAGTTCAATATTAGACTGAAATGGGAATGAGTTTAGTCATTTTAATACTATTGTTTGGTGTATAAATTTTGATTTGGTATGATTACCAATACTGCTGTTTGGGTTGTCAAAGGTTTGAGAATACAAATATAATAAATATAATATTCACCCTTAAAATAAATCATAATATTCCTAGTAAGGTGATCATTAATGGTACAATGATAATTTATTTTTTTTGAAAAAAAATTAAATGTCATTGATTTAGTTGTAAAAATTATTAGAATGGAAAAGGATAATACAGTAATGTTAAATTTAAAATAAAATTTAAAAAATAAATAAATATCCATTATATAAATGAGATAATTTACAAGCAAAGAGTTCATGAGCACTTAATATTGGCTCAGTTTTTTTATATCTACCGAAGGCTTTGTTAGTGAGCAGTCAAGGACATCACCTATTTAGGATAAACAATATGCAACATGGAATGATAATTACAAAACACAAAAGCATACAAGGGAGCATGTTTCGGCATGAGATCTAGCTTTGCATTGACTTCTCTATGGTCGAAAGGAAACAAAGAAAACATAGAAACAGAATACTACATCAATTTAATCTAGGTGAGTGCTTCAAAATCATCATTGTTTTTTTTTTCATTTTCCTTATATTCTGCTAGCCTCTACTACATATGAATCCTAGCTAGTTCATTCTTCTCTTGATTTTTTCTTTTTATGCTAAGCAAAACAATTCAGAGAAGTAGTCTCAGAGTTTTGCTCTTAATGGCCTCTCCCCATATAGTGCAGTATCTTTAGCTATGATTGTCTTGAGGTGAAGTCATTGACTGTGTCAGCGATAGATCCATTCTATTTTTTGTCACTGCCAATGGCAATCTCAATCGGCTATACAAGGCATACAAAAAGGTAATTGTGATGTGAAGTGAACCCATCGAGCAGGGAACAATGCAGGGCGATCAAGAGCTTAAGCAGTCGGTATCTTCATTTACTACTTACTATCCATTCCGAGTTGTCTTTCTATTCCATGCCGCACTGGCAAGTAAATGAAGGGAAAAAATAATGTGAGAAATAAGTAATGAAATGAAATTATATTAACAACTAAATAAAAGAATGAGTAGAGCAATTATGTTTACAAATGTTATCACAGAATTTATGGAAGAATTCTATTATAGCTCACATATAAACTTTCCAATCTTGCTACTATAACTCACCCATATCAAGAAATAGAATAACTTTAACTGAACTATCAAGAAAAAGAATCGTCTTACAGTAGCATCCACTTGTTTAATCCCACACAATTTGATATTCATATATTTAGCAGGGAACAAAAATGATCAATGTCTCCAAAACAACAAAAAAAAAACATGTTTCCACAAAATCCAACAATGTTATCACAAAACTCAGCAATGTTATCACAAAAACTTAGCAATATTATCACAAAACTCAGCAATATTATCACAAAATTTAGCATAACAGTCATGGAACACAAGTAGTCTCCACAAAATTCAGCACCATTATCTACATATTTGAGGAGGGAATGAGCAGGCTAACCACATAGTTCCTTCGTAACTCTGAAGGAAGATTGAATAACACATCAATTTTGTCCTTATCTGCAGTGAATATATTAGCTACTTTGAATACATCACCACTAGGAAGACTAAGGTTCATTAGCTCAGCAATCACATCTTTCATTCTTTCTGAAGCCATTTTTTCTCGCAAATTTTCTTCTGCCATGACATTTGCAATGATTACAAAATTTGCATTAAAATCATCCACAAAAGTGTGAAATCCATTGTTCATGTCTTGTAGTTATGTCCCAATATCCAAGTGTGTTGTTAGTTTTTTTCTTTGCAACTTTATCTCGAGTTGTTAATGGTTGTTTTCGTTTTGTCGCTGACTTTGTCACATCAGTGTTTTGTGAAGTAGTGGGGGTTGATTCTGATTCAAAATACAGATTATTGTCTTCTTCATACTCATTTGAAGAAGGATAGAATGCACCCAGATTTTCACATCCACTTTCATCATTTTGATCAACTTCCAAATTGTAAATAGCATCTACATAGCCTTGAACAATAGCACCAATAGCTCTATCCCTTCCATAAACTAATTCAAGTTGATTCAAATATGGAAATTTGAAATCCCACATTCCTTTTGCCTCTTTGTGAGTCTACAAAATATAAAATATATATGATTGAAAAAAGTTTAAGGAAATATGAAATGAAAGATTTGAGAGAGTAAAAAATTTTGGACACTAATATATAAAATTACCTGACAGTAGCTATCAAACCATTGCTTTTCACATGTTATTTTTTTCTCCACATCATTCCATTGACATCCACTTTGCCTACACATGTCATTAATAATATGAAATCTTGTCTTTAACCACTTGATTTTGGATTCAAGATGAGGTGTAACTTGTTTTATAAAAGTAGGGATCTTGCTTAGCATTCTCTTATGCACCTCAGTCATGTAATTGCTTTTAAACCTACCATCCGTCTTCCATGAAGGATCATAAGTCATATCTTGAAGAGTTGCAATTAATACTTGGACCTCATTTTCTATCCAAAAATATTTATTTCTCCCACATCCTCGAACCATTTGATCTTGCTCCATCCTAACATATAATAATGTCACACCAAATTTGCAAGTCAAACCATTAAAAGTCATGAGTAAAAAAGACAATGGTTATAAGAAATTAAAACATGTGATACAAAATTTATCAGGAAACCAAATGTATTCGATCATAAATAATATATAAACTAAAATAAAATAATTACTGGATTAAATGAATAACATTTACATTCACAAAACAAACACCTCCTTAAACATGACAAACATGTTGAAACATCCATTAAAATGTAATAACAAAATCATTAACATATCCCCTTGCCCATAAATGGTCAAGGATACGATCTTTCACTCCAATGATTAAACATTTTAAGTGCCAATGTATTTCTAAAGTTGGTCCATTCTTCAGTTGGGGTGATACTTGTCACATATTCATCATCTTCGAAGTGTTCATCTTCCATGTCATCTTCTTCAAGTGGTTCTATCTCTTGTGGATCAAAACTTATGTACTTTCGAATCAGATTGTGTAAAAGGCAACATGCTGAAATAATGCACACTTGAGTTTCAATTGGAAAAAATGAGGGGGAAGCTAATATTTTTCATCGCCCTTTTAGTAACTCAAAGCATCTCTCAATCACATTTCTGGCCTTTGAATGTTTCATATTAAAATACTCTTCGATTGTTTGTGGTCGGTGACCGTAAAACTCATTTAGATGGTATTATTACCCTCGAAAAGGAGCTAAAAATTCCTCCGCACTACAATATCCAGAATCCACCAAATAATAACAACCTTAAAGAACACAAAAAAATATTTTGCATTAATTATGAGTTTGAATGAAGTTTTATATTGAAAAGCTAACTAGCTAGTACAAGACCAATTGTGTCTTGAGGAACTTTAAGACCGTTAGACCTAATCATAGCATCTCTAGGCACACGACTATCATGTGCAGAACCCTCCCATCTAGGTAAAACATATATAAATTGCATGTTTGGACAGCAAACACCCAATACATTTGAAGTTATATTTGCTTTTCTAGTGCAATATCAAGGTTTTTTTATCAGAAGGAGGTATGACTTTGATTAATGTACCATCCAAAGCACCTAAACAGTCCTGTCATTTAAATATTTTGAAAAAATAATAAATAAGATGGTTTTTTTTATTTCCAATAAGTTATAATTTTAATAAATACAAATGTAAAGTACCTTGAAACACCACTAACAATCGTCTTGACAATCTTTAGTAATAGGAATTGGTTTTTTAAGTAAAATGGAATGCAATTTCAAGATTGCTAGAAGGCAACTATTAAAATGATAATTGATAGTTTCTCCACTTCGTAAAAATAATAGACTCATTGTCCTTTTTTTTTTTGTGAGCTAAAACATACACAAAAATAGCAACTACTTCTTGTAGAGACATATTTTTGGTGTCTTTTAAATCTCCAATATCTTCTACCATATCACATAATATTCCAAAAGTTTGTCTATTCATTCGAAGCTCACTAATACAAGTAATATCAGAGTCTTGAGTGAATCTAAACACTCAATTCATTCTCTCAAGTGTTTTCTCTTTTTTGGTTTTAAGTGGAGGCCTCATAATATACAAATGTAGCAACAACAATCGGTACCACATAACATATACAATACTGAACATGTTCACCATTGATGCTATAATCCGAATATTTCGAATGATTTTACATCTTCTACTAGTAGTAGGAATACAGAGCATTATCTTCTACATAGCAATAGATAAAAATTAATAGTTACATACAAAATAAGAAAACTCACTTAATTCTATTTTCACTCATCTTGAGTAACGAATCATAGGTAATGAATCAAGAATTCAAAAAAAAAAATCCAAGAAGGACAATTTCTAAGAAGATTTAAGCCCTAAGAAAAGCATAAGCTTAAGTACACTTGATCTAGATCAATTTTGTGAAGACTATTTCAAATCAACAAAGGATCTAGAATCAGGAAGGAACATAGAAGACAGGATTTCTATAGTTTAAGAGTAACTAATACAAAAAGGCCTATATAGAAATATCATTGGAAATGCAGAACAAAATTGTAATTTGCCTAATGTGAAACCATCTTCTTTTCAGTATTTCTACCACAATGACTTAAGGATTCAAATGCTAGTATGATTGCCTTAATTAATTCATCTTGGTACAAAAATTCAGAAGTAACTTAGGATAAGAAATATAAACTACATGTAAGGAATGATTAGATTTGAGTTCTGTTGATAAATATGTATAAAGAATCAATAATTGAAAAAAAATAGGTAAACAAACAGCAAGCGATTCATCATAAGGTTTAGGGTTAAGGATTACCTGCTTGATGTGGAGTGCGGCGGCAAGGGAGGAAGATGAAGTTGGAGTCGAAGAGGAGGCGGCGACGGGCACACTCGAAGAGCCTATGATGAGTTACGCCGGAGAGGACGTTGTTGTCGCACGAAGTGTGGGGCGCGATTGTTGCGGGGTTCCGTTGTCGCATGAGGTCGAGGATGGTGTTGTCGCACGAAGTCAAGTTAAGGCAAACAAAATGAAAGAAAAAAAAACAAAAAATATTTTATTGGGAACAAAAGTCATCCAAACGGGAATGAATTCTAAACACACCTAGTTAATTGGGTTTTGTTCATTCTTAATTATTTAGGAATGATTCCCAAATTTTTATTCTCATGCCCATTAACCAAACACTATATATTTCTATTATTCCATCCTCTCATTCCTAAACCCTTAAACTAAACGCCCCCTTAATATAATAAAACAGAGATAAAATTGAAATACAAATTTTTTTAATTCCCTTTACCCTTCCTTACATCTGAAATTGATATGTAAAAAATTCTTTTGTTTCATGTAAAAAATTCTTTTGTTTCATGAACAAATTTAAAAGTTATCTTTCCTTATCTTTCCTTTTCTAACTCACTTCCTAACTCTCAACCTGAATTTTAAATTTTACTTCTCCTTCTTTACCTTTCCCTCCCCTTCCCTTATCTCCTCCCAAATAATGCATAACTCATCCTAAACTCACCTCGAACTAATAACTCACTATCGAACTATGAGACATGTAGAGACCGAAAGAAACTACCATATCAATCCCTTTAATATCTCATACCGCGATCCTTCTCTAAATTTTAGCGGACTTAAAAACCTTGAGTTTGAGTTGAATCATCTTGGCCGCACAAAGTCAAAGATCACAACTCGTATTGGATCAACATCGATGGATTGGACAAAGACGCAAGATGACCTTGGAGAAAGAATATGTCAGTCACCGTGAGAAAGAAATATTGTTACACGAAGGGGATTAGGGATTTTGGGGATTTTACGTTAATTTAGTCGGACATTCCACGGTGTCTCTGTTCATGCTCGTCTGCTCTTAGAATATTTCATGCTGCAACGCCATGCTTCCTACGCTGCCGCTTCGCCCTGTTCCCTGGATCCACCACCTTTCTGCGGGCTTCTTCCATAGTTACTCTCTCATTCTGTGGGCAAATCCCACTTGGCGTCCAATACCTTGACTTGGGAAACTTCAGATTTAACGTTGACAAGAGAACGTTCCTTCCAGGCCAGTGCGTGCCGATCAATCTGAAGCACAGGAGACAAATTACAGATATCCAAAAAAAAAAAAAAGAACAGAAATCACAAGCTGTTGATCGTCTATTGTTGACTTCTTTGAGGTTTCTGATGCACTGTAGTACACTTGACGTTCCTATAAATACTTCCATGAGGCTACTCGAGTTGGAATCACACAGCAATATTTGAATTAGAATCAGAATATCCAGTAAAACATCATGGAGCTCTGGTTGCCTTCTCTTCCCCTGTCACTCTCCTTCCTCCTCCTCCTGCTGCTGGTCCTGAGGAGATACTTGAGGAGCAAATCTAGCAGGAACACGGGGCCGGAGTTCCCCGGCCCATGGCATCTGCCCTTGATCGGCAGCCTGCACCATCTCGTCGGCGCGCTGCCTCACCACGCGCTCCGTGACCTCGCCCGCAGGCACGGGCCGGTGATGCGCCTCCGCGTGGGGCAGGTGGACCAGATCGTGCTCACCTCCCGCGATGGCGCGCAGCAGATCCTCAAGGTGCAGGACGCCAACTTCGCCTTCCGCCCCGAGCTCACTGCCGCCAAGATCATCGCCTACGGCTGCCGCGACGTCGCCTTCTCCAACGGCGAGTACTGGCGCCAGCTCCGCAAGCTCTGCGTCATGGAGCTGCTCGGCGCCAAGCGCGTCAAGTCCTTCGCGTCACTGAGGGCGGAGCAAGTGTCCCTCCTCATGAGGGACGTCGGCTACGCCGCCACCGCCGGCAAGGAGATCAACCTCGGGGCGAGGCTCAACGAGCTGACCAACTCCATCGTCGTCCAGGCCTCCTTCGGCCGGAGATGCCCGCAGCAGAAGAAATTCATGGACACCATCAAAGAGGTGATCAAAATGTCCAGCGGATTCAGCGTCGGAGATCTCTTCCCCTCTCTGAAAATCATGGACGTCCTCACCGGGTTCAGCACCAAGCTGATCCACTACCACAAAAAGCTGGACGCGATCCTCGAAGAAACAATCCAGGAGCATTTGCTGAGCCGGAGAGACGACGAGGAGGACCTTATTGACGTCTTGCTCAGGCTCAAAGATCAAGGCGACCTGGAAGTGCCCATCTCGTACGAAAGCATCAAGGCTCTCGTCATCGTGAGTACTCTCTGTCAAACAAATTATATATTTATAAACATTAATTCACGGGAGCCAGACGATCCATCTCTTAATTACTTCGTCGTTGATGGTTGCGATCAGGATCTCTTTGCCGGAGGGACTGAAACCACAGCCAACACCATCGAATGGGCCATGTCAGAGCTCATCTTGCATCCTCAAGCAATGAACAGAGCGCAGGCGGAGGTTCGGGAGGCCATGAAGGGGAAAGGCTACGTGGAAGAGAGTGATGTTCCACAGTTCGCCTACATTCATTCCGTCGTCAAAGAAACTCTCCGATTGCACCCTCCCTTCCCTCTTTTATTTCCAAGAGTTGGCCAAGAGACCACTCAGGTTCTCGGCTACACAATTCCAGCCGGAACAAGAGTCCTCATCAACGTCTGGGCACTCGCAAGGGATCCAAAATATTGGCACGACGGCGAGAGCTTCAAGCCGGAGAGGTTTCAGGAGGGCGACGACAAGGAGTTCAAAGGCAATGACTTCGAATTCCTCCCTTTCGGCGCGGGAAGAAGGATGTGCGCCGGCATGTCCTTTGGCTTGTCCACTTTAGAGTTGGCCTTGTCTCAGCTCCTGTTTCACTTTGATTGGGCACTGCCTAAGGGGATGGCACCGGGAGATCTGGATATGGCTGAATCATTTGGATCCAGTGCCTCCAGAAAGATTAATTTGCACTTGGTTCCTTCTCCTCGTTTTCCTTTACGTACGTAGCTAAGATCAGTTGATGTTCCTTCTCCTTTACGTACTTTAAGATTGCTCCTGTGGTAGGTCTTTGTTATCCTTCATGTGCTTTAAGATAGATTGGTCATGTGTGTGGAGAAATAATAAAGTTACTAGAGAATTGCTATTGTAACACAAATGCATTTTATGGATCGGATATACATTTTATTGCTCACTCAGAGTTGGTTTTCACGATTAATTTTGAACCCAACTCAAATCAGGCTAGCACAAGCACGGCCCAATTTGAGCCGGACCATAGATGCCTGCCTCGTTCGAACATGCATATTGATTTATTGTTAGAATGAGTCCTCCAAGCCTACTCAAAGATGGGCCTTATCTTTGTCAAGACATCTACAGCAGTTACCTGTTTAAAGTCTGATTTTAAGCCAGTTCACTAACTAAGCTTTGCATGTTCTTCAACATCTCTTTCTCAAACTTAAAGCTAAACAAGAAATAACAACAATTAATGGAAGATATATATAATTTTTTTTCATTATTAATTAAAAGGCGTTTTCGATGATCTGCTGCTGATAACCATGATCAAAATTCTGTCTGTCCTTTTCTCTGCCTGTGAAAATTCCACTGAGACCACCAGTCAAGCAACAGGGTGAGTGCCAAAACTAAGACAGTGCCATCTTGTCATGCCAAAAGAAGAGGCAAAAACTCCAGACGGCGGCTAATGCTCCAGCTGACTCGAATGCCACTCACCCTGATAGATAACACAGTCAATTTCTGCAGTGTCCTGAACTCAGTGCCTGAAAGCAGATGGCACGCCTAAATTCGACAAATGCCCATAATCACACCCTGCCAATTCTTTTCCCTGTCACAATCACTTCCTCCTTCGAACGCAAAAACCAACCAATTCTTGGAATGAACAGTCTGACCATGTGAAGTGAACTGCCAATAATTGAACCCCCTTCATTTCTTCTACACAAATGTACCTTTCACAGATGCTGTAGAGTTCGATGTGATCTTTTTGGAGGGAATAAAGAAATAATATTTCATTTTATTTTGTTTCTAAATCTCCATGGCTCTTAG
The DNA here is from genome assembly GCF_018446385.1 of Zingiber officinale. NCBI lineage: Eukaryota > Viridiplantae > Streptophyta > Magnoliopsida > Zingiberales > Zingiberaceae > Zingiber > Zingiber officinale. The sequence continues at coordinate 13,099,650 of NC_056002.1, forward strand.
CTAGTTGCTGTGAAAGAAAGGCATCTCCAACTAGAACACACTAACTCACTTTAATGATTCCGGACTGGGAAAAATCTTTTGTGAGATTCATTGACACTGCTCCTGCATTGTTTTTTGTCTGCTCAGGCTCCAAATCTTTTGTCTGCATCGTTGCAAACTACAAGGGAATCCCAAGAACTTCAAGAGCTCATGATTTTTTTTTCATGTTTAAAAAAGAATTGAAATCCAACAGTGACGAGGATTGTGATGCAACTTTGATTAGCTCTTCCTTCCACTAGAGAGATTTCTGGCCAACTTTTGGGCAGGGCTGGACTTTTAGGCTTTGGCTGTGAGCTCAAGTTGGCAAAGACAAAGTTGCAGAGGTAAAGCAGAATGGAAGCTCAGCTAGGAACAATCTCACACAATTAGGCTGCACCTGTCAAAGTCATAGTCAATGATCATACATGAATCCTCTCATTGCCACCCGAAGCTGGTCGTGGCATTTTAGGTCAGTGGAAAAGGCAGTGGGGGCACTCTGAGGCAGGGCAAAAGGTTAGGTTTTGCCCCAAGTGTTTAAAGGGCTGACAGTGAGACTTCCTGACCTGCTGCAAATGGAAGCTCATGTAAAGGGCTACTGCACATGCATGGATGGAGAGCTAGGGAGGAACTTTATGTGTGAGGCCACAAAGCAAGGAGGGACCATTCGTGAATTGTGACTTCTTAGTAGATTCATTCAAGCACTTGTCCTTATGACATCGAGCTCAAGGACTCGATCGATTAGAAGGTAGTGCTAGAACAAGGAAGTTATAGACATCAACAATTCCTTTTTGGAGAGGTCCATATTCACAACAACTTGCACACTTAGCTTTGAGCCAATTAGGTTCGATCGAGAATCGGATGCCGATCCAATAGAGTTACACTCATGTCGGTTCAATCGAAAAGGCTAGGAACAATGACTCTGGTCGATCCGGTTCCAAAGCATTGACATCCATATCTTTTTGATACATTGAATCTATTCATCTTCATCCTTCTCCCCCCAATTGAGATATGTTTTTTTGTGCTTTATTCAACTTGTTCACCCTCAAAGCTCACAGTGTTGATGAAGGGAATCTAGGCATCAACACGTACATTAAAGTATGGAATCCAATGCAGCATCTTTTTTTATTTATTTATTTATGGCTCTGAAAAATTCATATTATATTTGTTCCTTAGATCGCTCAACTTTGCTTTAAAACAAATTCATATTATATTTGTTCCTTAAATCATATTTTAATTGTTAAAAATATAGCTTAGGAAACAAATCTTTTAAAGCCAAAAAGAGTCCAATTCTCCATATAATATAAAATAGTTTTTTTTTAAAACAATGTAAACTTTTAACAAATGTAGTCCTAAAAGATTTTTAATAATATTTTTTATAAAAAAATATAATCTTTCATTCATCTTTCTTTTGCTTTTTTAACACAATAAGAGAATTCTTTATTTAGTGAAAAGTTAAGAGCATTCATAGTGATTTTAAAAGAAAATTTGTCATAAAAAATATTTGATTCTATCCGAAAATTAAAGAAAATAATAAACTGAGAACTATAGAGTTGATTAACGTACAATCTTATAATATAAAAGATATTAGTGTCGAGTCGAAAAAGGGTCCCGACAAATCCTCCAATGCTCAAGTCAGTTTCTGATATAGTGAAGAATAGTAAGAATATTGTAGCAAAGAGCATGTCGAATAATAAAGTTACGTATACATCCGCTTGTAAATGAAAACTTCCTTTTATAGTGTCATTATAGTGTTTACGCACGTATTTCAAAGTGTACGCATGTTTTCCAAAACATCTTAAAAAAAGACAAATTAAAAAATGTCTCTGACACTTTCCTTTAAGTAAACACACAAATCCCTGATGTGACAGATGGGAAACTTCTAAAGGATAGTCTGACTATTGGACATACTCAATTGTCAGTGACACAAGTCTCAAAAAGGGTATGATGAGATACGCTGGTGGGTCCCACTGTAGGCTCTCGGACTAGCTGTCCCCATTCCGTCGTGTCGTTCAGAGATGCTGGCTTGTCCCCTTCTTTACTTCATGACTATAAGTGATTACTTTTGTCCAACTAGTCATGCCTCTTGATCGGCATGGATTAACTTGTCGGACAATTGCTGTTCGACATCCTTGCCCGCCCGATCAAGGGCCCTCGATCGTCTAGTTTGATTGGTCAATCAGAGCCCTTGAATATTTTTGACCTTGACCTCTACACTTTTTCCCCCTTTTGACACTTCTTTGATGGAATCCTACTTCATCACCAAATCAATATTCTTTTTTTTTTCCTTAATTACCAAAATAAATAAAAAGTTTCAAAACAATTTGTAAAGGGAATAGTTGACTTCATCTCAAGTTGCAATCGAACATCATGGTCCCCACATGGAACTGTGGTCATCCCATCTGAATACTTTAGCTTAATTAGATTCAATAATTTAGCCACTAATTATAATGCATTTGAATGATTAGCACACTAATAGATGAGTTAAAGCCATTTGTTATTCCTTGGTGAATAATGAATTTAAGAAGTTTGTTCTCTAGTTTATTTAGAAAGACTTGTGAAGTTTCTTTTTTTTTAAAAAAAAAAATAATACATTTTCATTGCAAATTGCACTAGACTGAATAATTAGAAAGACAAACATTTTCAAAAGTACAAATAATTGCCGTGGTTTTTGTCTTTTTGTTTCCCATTGTCTTTTTCCATTAAATAATAAATTGTTTTATTTATTGCATGCCAAGTAACTTTTTGAATAATTTTAAAAGTGCCATATTTTTCATTATATTTTTTAAAATGTTCTTTGACATTTAATTATATTGATGACAAAATGTTTCTTTAAATGAGCAGTTTATATAGTGTAAAATAAATACTTTAGTAATAAATAATTGACATTTTAAAATTAAGCTAACTAGAGAGTAGAAATTCAAAAATAAAAATATATAATTTATTTTTACAAACCACTAGGATTATTTTTAAATTATAAAAAAAGGAAGGAGATAAAGGTGACATAAAAAAAAAGTGGAAAGGTGTTTATCTTACTATTTTTCATTTTTTCCATAATCTCTTTCTTTACTAACTAACTAATTAATTTTGGTGAAGTTTGAAAGTACATTAATATTCTTTTTATTACATATAAAAAATAATTCTAAAATTTATTAATAATTTTCACAAATACATCAATCAGTGACTTAATTGCGGTATATTATTGAAATTTTTTTTAATAATCGATTAAAAATTTAGAGTTATCTTTAGTCCTACATCTTAGAATTGACAACTATGTGTGCAGAAAAACTTTTATAAATACTTTAGATCATCGATGTTAAAAAATATACTTTCTCAGCTTTTTGGCTAAGATTAAATTAGCCGCATCCTTATCAAATTTATGAGCAACCTTTTGGCTAAGATTAGATATAGTATACCTTTTGGCTAAGATTAAATATAGTATTTATTCTTAAGTTTAATATTTGATATAAAGTATTATATTAGATGCATCCTTATCAAATTTATGGACGATCTTTTGGCTAAGATTAAATGTAATATTTATTCTTAAGTTTAATATTTGATATAAAATAGTTCAAAAATAATATATTTCACGACTACATAATCCATTTTTATTTATTAAAAATAAAAATAAATTTTTAATAGGACTTTGGATAAAAAATGTTTATGTATTATTTTACACACACAATCAAGATGAGATGGAGTATAGCTTAATATTAACTATTTTTTATAAAATAATTTTTCTTCCCTCAGAGATGTCTCACCTGGTATAAGGTGCCTACCTCACGCAATCGTGGGCACAATCGCTAGTGTCAATAATGAAAGAAGGAGAATGTCGAACATTTCCAAGTCTATCGAGTTTATTTTTGACTTCTATTCGATTCTAATGCAATATTCCAAGAAGGGTAAGCCAAGTGGACGGTCAAGAATCCCCTAAATTTCCATTTCAAAGAAAGTTGTTTTGTCTTTTCTTTTTCATTTATTTATTGTATATTTATTTCGATCCTAAAGAGTTTGAGGTGATGTATACGGTAGGCAAAAGGATTAGGGTTCTTATTCTCTGTCTCATCGTGCATCAATCAATAGTCTCTTATCAAAATTTTTATCTATATCTTTCTCTCCTTTTTAACTTTTAAAAGTGAATTAGTGATTTGATTTGATTCGATTCAATAGAAAAATTAAGCAATTGTTTATCATTTTTCTTTCGTCAAATAAACATTGTAATGTGAATAGTAAATGTACTATTTTCAAGAGATAATTTTTTTTTGTATGATTAAGAATTGTTTTGTTTTTATAAAAATAAACTCTTTAGTAAATGCACTAACAAGCCATCATTTTATAATTAATTGTTTGAGGGTTAGTAATGGTGATGACAAAGTCAACATAGAAGTCAACTACTTTATGCAATCACATTATGATTCTACATTTTTTTATAATTTTTTTTTTGTCTTCATTCAATCGACCAAGCAATTAATGTTCTATAGTTTCTTATTTAGTAATTTTAAAATTTTATTTTATGATTGTGTTTAATTGCTATTAACATCATTACTATTTAATTAATTAACCAATTAATCAACATCAAACTAATATTATTGTCTCTTATTTCAATATAATTTAGTCCTCATTCAACAAATACCACACATTTGACATATGGATGAATTAGGATTCATTGAGTATGCGTTTGATTGCCCGATCGATTGACAATTTCTATTTTGTTTCGAGTGTCTAGATCTTGGATTCAAGTAATTCTAAAAGTGGACTAACTTCCTTCCATTTGTTCACCGAGTAAATTTGAAAGCACAAGAGAATTCTTATCTAACGATTTCAAATTTCGAATGTCTGTGAGTGTCTTGCCTCATCGAATTTTAGGTTTGCAACTTGATGGCAAATTTAATGATGCAAAGAACACACCGAACGGTGTTGCTAGGCCTTTCTCAGCTAAATATTTTTGTCGCATATAAAAAATTTCATGCGCCTCTTTATTCATGCTGTCCAAAACTACCAAATTCGACCGGAATGTCTTCAATTATTTCGGTCGAACCGGACCGGTTTTTTTTTATTCTCGATTTGTCCGGCTTCGGCGTTTCGCAGCCGGCGGGTCCCAGCTATCCAATGGAGAGTCGCCCAATGGGAGGCGGCCAGCTGACGCTGCGTTCTCTCATTTATAACAAGCGGAGCGAGGCGGAGTCGTTGGCGGTGGAGGTGGCGGCGGCGTGGTTTTGTATTATTTACGGCGAGCCCCTCGGAGATTAGAATATTAGCGAAGGGGAGAAATTTAATATTGGGAGTAAAGTGAAGTTTTATTGGTATATGGTCCGTGGCCGCGGCCGCAAGGGGATGCCGACGCCGGTTAGCAGCGCCCGCGCGTGCCTGGCGGCGGAGGCGGGGGTCGCCCTCGACGAGGGGGTGGCCGTCGCCAGACGCCGCGCGCACGCGCAGACGACGTCCCTCCATGTCGTGTACGCGCTCCTCCTCCAGCCCGCCGGCGGAGGCGGATCCGGATCCGGCGCGCAGTCTGCTTCTTCTTCGATCCTGCGCGATGCGCTCTTGCGCGTGCGGAGCGTTGCGTACTCGGCCAGGATGCAGCTCAGGGCGCTCGAGCGATGCTTCGGGATGGCGCTCGACCGGCTGCCTTCGTCGTCTGGGGGTCAAAGGGAGGGGGGCGGGGATGAGCCGCCGGTGTCGAACTCGCTTATGGCGGCTATAAAGAGGTCTCAGGCGAACCAGAGGCGGAATCCTGAGAGTTTCCATCTGTACCAGCAGCAGCAGCAGCAGAACGCCGCCACCGGCGTCGTGTCAACCTTCTCCGGGGTGAAGGTGGAGATGCAGCAGATGGTTCTTGCGATCTTGGATGATCCTATTGTTAGTCGGGTGTTCGGTGACGCGGGATTCCGGAGCGTGGACGTTAAGTTTGCCATCCTCCGCCCCCCTCCGACCATCCTCCGATTTCCTCGCGCCGCCAAGTGTGCGCCGTTGTTCTTGTGCAATTTCTCGGCCGGGGATGGATTTGAGGCGCCGGTCACTGCAAGGAGGATCGCTTTTCCCTTTGCCCCTGAGGTCGGTCAGCTTTGTTCCGACGGCGGCGACGAGAACTGTCGCAGGATTGGAGATATTCTATCTCGGAAAGGAGGCGCAACGAACCCGATGCTCATAGGTGTTGGGGCCGCTGAGGCAGCCAAAGACTTCGCCCAGGCCGTTGAGCGGAAAAATTGGGCGATCTTGCCTCTGGAAATTCGTGGAATCGAACTCGTTAGCATTGAGAAGTTGGTGGCTGAGTTCAGCACTGGACGCTGTGAGTTGTCTGCCGTCGATGCTAGACTGATGGAGTTGGAAAAGGAAGCGGCGATGCCCGGAGTGGTGGTGAATATAGGAGATTTGAAGGAGATGGTGGAATGTAAAGCTGAATGTGACGAGCACGAAAGGTGTTTGATCTCTGATCTCACAAGGTTGCTCGAGGTTTACCAAGGTAGGCTGTGGGTGATGGCTTGGTCTGCGACATATGAAACGTACATGAAGTTCCTGTCTAGGCATCCATTGTTGGATAAAGATTGGAACTTGCAGCTTTTGCCAATCACTTCAGTGAGAAGTGGGATGGGTTCATCACTTCCTAGACCTCCCAGGTACGTGAATTAGAACTTATCATTTTGATCTATGCCTGTGAAACTGTTATTTTCGTTAAAATTCTTATATGATGGCGATGAAGTCATTCTGCTAGCTGAGCCTTCTTCTACTTAGCTGACCTTTCATTATGCTCTGTGCTTTCAGTGAACATCAGAGTTTCTCATACTCAATATGTGAAAATTAAGCCTTGGACGACATTTGAAGTCTACCTTTCTAGTGTTTTATAGTTTTTTTTTTACTTAGCATGCCTGTTGGCTATCAACTTCTTGTAACTGGCACAAATTTTACCATCCACTAAAATTTAACTTGTCGAGTAAATTGTCATTCAGAAGGTTTTGTATTCATTTACTGTCCAAAATATGATAAACTAGTTTCTGTTTTTTTTTAAAAAAAAAAAAATTGACACAAAGGACTAGATCCTAGGAAATAATGGATTCTTTTATAAATAAAAAGAAGGTATTTCAAGTAGACTCAAATAGATCTTTGATTTGCGACAAAAACTTCAGCTTGTCCTGAAATTTCTACTTAATTGCTCGATGGCATAATTGGTGTGAAAATTTTCCCATGTGAGTGTAGTAGTATAACCTTTTTGTCCTTTTAATTTCAAGATATTTATTGACTTTCAAAATGAAATACTATATGAAAACTTTGATATTAAGTTCTCTGTCTCATCCAGTTATCTTTTCCACAGAAAAGAGCTTATTCTAACTGCTACTCTTTTACAAAGGCCTCCTTTTACGCATGCCCTTAGGTTTTACCTGACTTTCATTTTGCTTTATTAGATTGTCTCAAATATCCTGAGGGGAATAAAGAAACAATCACTTATTTGGGATTTGTCACCAATATGGTGTGATCAAAGGTATATGATATCATATTGTCACTTATATTTGCAGAGAAGTAAAGGCCCTTGTCTATTATCTCAATTTCTGAAGAAATATTAGGTTTCCATTTGTTTTGAGTACTAGGGCCACGTTTCCCTGGTATCTGTAGTCTCCTAGTCTGATGGATCTATCTGTTAGTAGTCATCTTAATTCTTTTCCACAATTGAGAAAAACTTTTTTGGAATAGATCCTTGGCTATAGATAGCTTGTCTACATTTGCAGCTAATGAAACAGCACTTGCCCTAGAGTTAATTTATCTTTTGCTATACAATGTCTCAACGACAAACTTCTAGTTTAGGAATGCGCTGAAGCACTATGAGTTGGATCTTAAATTGGGGTCTGATACTTGTTTTAGTTGTCTTATGGTGATGTTTAACGATTTTCTTTGTTGGAAACTTTGTTGAGGTGAATTTTCACTATGTTATAGCTTATGAAAAGTTTTGTTCTTAGAATCTCAATCATGCTGCATTATGTTACAGCATGATGGAATCATTTGTTCCGTTTGGAGGTTTTTTCCCTACGGCATGTGAGTCTAAAGACATTGGCAGCAGTGTTTCTCCACCAGCATCCCGCTGTGAACTTTGTAATGATAAGTATGAAGAAGAACTTTCCATTCTTCTCAAGGGACAATCATCTTCAGTTTGTGAAAAGAAAAAAGATACCTTGCCGTTTTGGCTTCAGAAAGCCAACACAACTGGCTTGAACAATGAATATAATGCAGCGCAGGTACGTTGTCTAGTAATATTCATGTCTATTCGCTGTACTAAGCAATTAAGAAAATCTCTTAGTTTACCTCAATAACTGATTCAGTAATCTCATTGAATCACCATGTGTCATGACATGGCTTTGTCACTTTATCCTCAAAACAAAGCCAAACATAATTTTTTTGGTAATATTCTTATGTTTATTTGTTTTTTGGATTCATATCATGTGATTATCTCAACTGCAGGCTAAAGACGATAATGGTTTATTGAATGCTAAAAGTATGGAATTGAAAAACAAGTGGAATGAAGTGTGCCGGCAACTCCACAATTGCCATACAAGAAAAACTGTCAATTACCCTGAAATTCCTTGTACCACTTATACTTCTAGTATTTCTTACAAAAATAGAGCCTCCAGTAAGGTTACTGAAAAACCTGAAGACTCTCAAACACTTGGCAATTCACTATCTATCTCAGTAGGCACTCAGACAGTCACCATGGCCAGCCAGAGTATCTCATTGCCTTTAGTCGTGGAATCAAGAAAAAATGACCTATTGCCAAAACACCAGGTCAGACTTTCAAAAAGTGAACAGCTTCAGAGAGTGGATCTCCCCTATCACCAAGGTGATGAACATGCCTCCCCTTCCTCTATAACATCAGTTGCAACAAATTTGGTTTTGGGTAACCTTCCTGAGCCTCTTTCAAAGGAGGAAAAACCTGCTAAGGAAGTTCAAAAAAGTAATGTGGATAAAATTTCAAGTTGCTTACCCTCAGTTGATACTGCCAAAAGAAATGTATCAGATGTTCGTGTTGCAGAATTTTCCTGCTCTAGCATTAAAGATTATCAGGCAAAAAGTGGGTACCCAGTCAATCCAATCCACTCATTTTCACAAGTCTCAAATGGCCGTGCTTCTTCTTATGACAAATCCCCTTTGTTAGTCTCATCCAGTATAATGCAAAATATTGACCTGAGTAGCTACAAATCATTTTGTAAAAGTCTCATTGATAAAGTTGGCCGACAAGAAGAAGCAGTTATTGCTATTAGCCAAGCCATATTTCGTTGTAAACTTGATGAAAGGCGTCGTGGTAGACTGCGAAGGGACATTTGGCTTAATTTTCATGGTCCAGATAAGATGGGTAAGAAGAGAGTAGCAGTAGCACTATCAGAATTAATACATGGAAGCAAAGATAACCTTATTTGCATTGATCTAAGTTATGAGGACGGTGTTGCTCGACCCAGTAGCATATGTGCTCAACAAGAGGTAACTGAAAAAAATGTTCAGTTCAGAGGAAAATTGAATGTTGATCTTATTGCTGAAGGGCTAAGCAAGAGATCATATTCTGTTGTTTTCCTTGAAAATGTAGATAAAGCAGACTTTCTTGTTCAGCAAAGCTTATCTCAGGCCATCCATACTGGAAAATTTCCTGATTCTCATGGAAGGGAATTTAGCATAAACAATGCCATATTTATCCTGACTTGGGGCAGAACCATAGACAAAAACTTAGCTCAGGGAGGAGATTACAGTAGTTTCTACGAGGAGACTATTCTGGCAGCTCAGTGTTGGCAGATGAAGATTTGCTTAGAAGCTTGTCGGGAGACTAATAGCAGTAGTCCAAAATCTAGTGCAGTCTCATTTATTTCTATCCAAAAACACAGTACAAGTCAAGTATATTTACAATCATCTTCTTCAAGTAAGCGCAAAGTGGATTTGTCTGATGACTGTGATAGGAGCTACAGAAAGTCCATGTCCAGCAAAAGGACACACACAATGCCCAAGGGCTTCCTAGATTTGAATATGCCTATTGAAGAGGTTGAGACAGAAGATGATCATAATGATTCTTCTAGTCTTAAAGAAAATTATACATCTGACAACTCAGAGCCATGGATCAAAGAATTCTGCGACCAGGTTGATGCGACAGTGAACTTTACGGTTTTTGATTTTAATGCCCTTGCCAACAATATCTTGGAGGCTATCAACAGAACCTTTCGAAGCACTCTTGGTTCAGAATATTTGCTGGAGATTGATCGAAAGGTCATGGAGCTGCTACTTGCAGTCGCTTGGTCATCAGAAGATCGAGGGCCATTAGATAATTGGTTTGAGCAGGTTCTCGGCAGGAGCTTCAGGAAGATGAAGCACAAGAACAGTCAATCAAGTAATAACATTCTTAAACTAGTTTGTGAGGATGCACTTGTTGAGGAGCATGCACCAGGAGTTCTTCTTCCCTCAAGAATCAACATCAATTGACAATTTATTTTCCTTGAAACATAGCATGTAGCATTCCTTTATGGAATAAGCAATGACCCTGTTGGTTATTGATCTTATTGTTTTCATGCAGCATAATCAGATTATCATCTATCTTGTAAATTGAAAGCAGCCGAAATTTGAGGGAAGTGGTTGTAGTTACCCAGATAAACATAGTGCTACTTTACGTTGCTGATTCTAATGAGAGAAAAAAAAAGGAGCTATTATTGTTGCTTGACTATGATTGATTCAAATTTTGTTCATATTTCTAAGTTACGACTATAGTTGTTGCTAGACTTAGTTGTTCACATTTTGTGGTGCTGTTTTAGGTCATGATCTGGCATTGTGTAGTATTAAAGGTTGTTATTATTGCTGAAAATTATGAAGAAGAAGCTGTCACATGCCTAATTCTTCTTTTTAAGGTAAGTTCTGTTGAACTCTCACTCAAACACATTTCCTTGTGTAATCAATCTTAAAGGCTATTAATCCTAATAATATATTGTTAGATTTCAACAATTTTTTACTAATCCTGTCCTTAGCAGGTACAGAATGAGCAGCAAAGACATTGTTTGAGATGAAGGACAACAGCATCGAGTCTCAGAGTGAAGCTTCATAAATCCCATGTCAGTCTTTTCCAACTCCCTCATTTGGTACACTCTGTCAGGAATTTAAAAGCACAATTTATCAAAATATATATATATATATATATATACTCATAAATTTTGCATTTTTATGACTAAAGTGTGTACTTTAGTATACCTCTAGAGCTTCTTTAAAAAGCTGTCAAATAAACAGGAACACTATGAGCACTGTTGAAAGAAAAACAAATATGAATGTGGTTTGATTATTGATTTGATCTGATATATATATATACATATAAGAGAATTAAAGTCTTCAGTTTAACAAATTGTTGATTCTATATATATATATATATAAGAGAATTAAAGTCTTCAGTTTAACAAATTGCAGATTTTAGAATCAAATGGACCAATGATGATAGAAATCATTTTTCTGGAATCACTGCCGTATACTGCCAAAGCAACAAGTCCTTTTGGCAGCGGGCAGTTGGAGCATTTGCATCCATCGTTATGTTACAGAGGACCCATCAGTTTCAGCAGTACATCAAAAATTCCACTCCCCTCTGCTGCACCTTTTGGACTGGGAATGGTGTTACTAGAGCCAGCATTGACTTGAGAGATAACAACAGATTGGCATGGAGGAACAAGGCTGCAGCTTCTCCTCTTCTTCCAGTGGCCCTGTGCTCCTCCGAGGGCCGCCACCGCTCCCTCCACATCCCCTGCCGCCACTGCTGCTGCCTCAGCCACCACCGACGACGGCCGAGAAGTCTGTGGCCTTGAGGATCCACAAGGAGGCCGAGAAGAAGCGCAGGGAGAGGATCAATGCTCATTTTTCCACTCTCAGACGCTTGGTTCCCAACTCTGCCAAGGTGAGGCCTTTCTTTCCCTCTCTTTTTGTGTTTCCTATTCAACTCTTGAGAAAGCAAAATTTCCACTTTGTCCCTTGCATTTTTTTTCGAAATCTTTTGTAGTCTACTCGTTGGAGAAAATAGTTGGGACTAAATGTAAATCCATAAGTGACTTTTTAAGTTCTTCATCAAAAAATAGAAATTGCACATCTACTGTTATTAAATAGGTGCATAGATATTGAAGAACTGATGCTAGATCTAAATTTCATTCTATTGGTCCATTCATGAGATTTGCATAGCTGAAACATGTGAACTTTGTGTGGTTTTAGATGGACAAGGCATGCCTTCTCGGTAGAGTCATAGATCAAGTGAAGGAGCTGAATAGGAAGGTAACAGACATCAGCCAAGTCTCCAGAGTCCCAAAGGAAGTGAACGAAGTCAGCGTGGTGGAATGCAGCATCAGCCACAACGACGACGACGATCTCTACATGAAGGCTTCCGTTTGCTGTGAAGACAGACCGGACCTGTTTGCCCAACTCACCGAAGCGTTTCAGAAGCTGAGGCTGAGAACGATCAAGGCCGAAGTTGTGTCGTTAGGGGGCCGAACCCACGGTGCGTTCTTGCTGTGCCTGGAGGAGAGGAAGGAGAATGCTTGCGTGAGCTCCTTCATGGAGTCTCTGAGACGAGCACTGGACGCGATCGCTTCCGAGAATAAGGACGAGCCGAGTGAATTCTCGAGCAAGAGGAGAAGGATGATGCAAATTCCTCGAGTCTAGTGATTTGTCGTTGTTTGGTGTGGATGAATCATGGACATTGTTGTAGACCTCTATTATCGATCAAACACTTTTAACAATCAATTGGTTTAGTAATGCACAGTGGAACAAGAATTAGTTGATGCAAGCTTTCATTGATTTCAATTAAAGATGGTTGGTGAGCGATCAAGAACATTGAGTTCTTATTTTTGTCCAGAACACAAGAACACGAAGTTAAACAAAAAGGCGAGTACAGCGACAGGGGAATTAAAAGATGGCTATCAGTTCTGCTTCTCCAACCACATGCCCTTCCATGGAATCCCGAAGCTTTTCCTTCGTCACCTGTCGTCAAAGGTTTAATTTTTTTTTTTCACGTTTTTATGGGCAATTTTAGTATTAATTAGTGTTTTTTTTTACCTTGTTGCCGAGATGCAGGGGTTGATCGAGGGCGTAGAGCTTGAAGGAGATGCGGTGGCCGGAGGTGGGTGGCTTGGGGCCGCGCCACCCGGGGACCTTCCAGTCGTTGTGCCCCTCCTTGATGCCGGCGTGCTCGCCGCCGGCGGCCTCCTCTTTGCCGGAGAAGCCCTCGGGGAGGCCGCGCACCGTCGTGGGGATGTTGACGACGACCCAGTGCGTCCACGGGACGACGGGGCTGTCGGCGTCCGCCGGCGCGTCGACGTCCTCCACCACGAGGGCCAGCGAGCGCGCCGCCTCCGGGACGCCGTACCACTCCAGAGGCGGCGACACGTCCTTGACGGCCCCCTGGCCGTCGCCGGTGTACTTGCGCGGCAGACGGCCCTCGTGGCCGATCGCCGACGACGCCAGCCTCAGCGTCTCCTGCGCCATCACGACGACGGGCAACCACCGATCAAGTAAACGGGCTCCGATTAGCCTTCTGTCGCGCTTACTTCGATCGATTGAACGAAGTGGATGGAGATGGTGATGCAGGCGATGCGATTATTAAAGAAGGGAAGAGGCGACAGGTGCATGGCCACGTAGTATGTGGCAGGTGGCAGCTTAGGCAGGATACGTGTGCTAGGGTCGCCGCAAAATATGACACGTGCCGGTTTTAGTGAATGGTTTGGATAAGATACTCTATTTTTTTTTAAAAAAATAAAAATATTGACCTGACATGCGTGCTGGGCTCAGCACGGTCCTGGACTGAGCCGTGCTTGACCCGGCCCGCGAGTTGAGCTGCATTCACCTGACCTGACTCGCGGACAAGGTTCGACCTGACTTGGCATGACTCAAATTTTGAGGCTGAGTTAATTGGACGAAGCTTAGACTCAGAGTCCTCACTACCAGAGCTAATACATGATCCAGTACATAATATCTACTTGCATTTCTTATTCACATCACACAAATTTCATCTCATTCATAGATGAGTCGCCATAAGAAGAACAAAGGCTCGGAGCTCATGCAGCACCTCCTTCATGCAGCAGCATCTGATCAAAATGCCAAACTCCTGCAAGATATATAACAAACAGTAGTAACATGAGCTGCAGATGCATCCATGAATATAAACCACTGTAGAAAGCAGCGTGATCTTGTCGAGTCTCACCATGCCCTTTCCCGACTCTTCTCAGTTGAGCAACATACTCAGCTACCTTTTTGATCGCTTCCACCTTAAAAAATTAAGAAGAAAGAACAACAAAGAGCTTGTCAGATACGTGGTGTTTTCATGCTTACATAAGCTCGATCACAATCACCTGCTCTTCGAGGAACTCGCTCTCGACGAAGTCCACCGTCTGGGGATCGTTGCATTTTTCAGCTACCTGTCTATCCAAATTTTAGAATGGAGAACCAGTTCGAAATCAGATAAGTCAAGAAGACGAGAACACTTGCACTGTGCAGACTTAGCAGCTTCTCATTTGTCAGCTTCTCAAAAGCTAGAGCTAATTCCATTGCTGAAAGATACAAAGACAACGAGAGAAATGAGTATTGAATTTTGAGGACTACACACACTCAATCAGTGAAGAGTTTTCAACTTACCGTAGAGTGCATCGCCTTTCTCTGGATGATCAAACTCGGTCAAAGGTGTGATGATTGGGAGAAGCTTTACTTTTCCTCCCCTTTTATTCTGATGTCGCAAATGCTTTTACTTGTGATTGTTTACGAAAAGAAAAGAAAAAGATATAAAACAAGAGAGGAGGTTGTGAAGATTAGTGTGCCTACCTGATACTTCATTAGCTTCTCAGCATGATCCCTTTCCTCTTCGCTGGATTCCTTAAAAAACCTGGATAATTAATTGATAGCACAAGTAACTCACTGATATAAATCCTAAATAATGGAATGGATGAATTAACATATTGAGATTTCTCAGAGACTCACTTGGCTATGCCTTTTAGTGCCACATTGTCCCTATCAAAGTAGGCAAACAGGGAATGGTACACATAGGAAACATTGTATTCCACACTGAAACAAAGAGAATGGTCATAAAAGGGAATTTACATCTATAGAACATCGCAATAAGTTATGAAAGGATTTTGAAACTGCAATATTGTGATGTGCCGATAAGGAATCACAGTAAAATTGCAAATATGGTGAAAAAAAATCCACCTATTTTGGAAGATCCGCCTATTTTGTTTCTAAAACAACGGCATCACAGTAAACAGAAGATATCGATTAGAAATCGAATTAACATCAGTTTTCTCACAAGTAGAGGGATAAGATCAGGAGGAATAAAGTTAAATCAGTAATAACCGAAAAAGATGGAGAAGTTGGGGAAGAGGGTACTTGATCTGAAAGTTGATGGAGGCCTCGCAGTCGTCGGCGTATTTCTGGCGAGCGAGGGAGTGTCCATTGGCGATCGGCACCAGAGAGTCCATTTTTACCGTGATCTCCTCGAACGGCTGGAAAATGACACCGGCGATGGCTTGCCCTTCGCCAGCCACGGCCACAACCGACCGACCAAGAGCCTTCTTCCTCAGAAGCCTCAAACGGGACCGAATAAGCGGTCGGCAGCCAGATCCGGTGGCGGGAAGCGACGGCGGGGAGGGAAGAAGAGCCAGAGGAGGAGCAGCAGCGGCGTGGAGGAGCAACATGGTGCAGGTTTTGAGTGGGGCGAGAAATCGGGAATGGAGGGTTGATATAGAGGGAGAAGAGGAAATGGACGGCGGAGATTACTTGGGAGGCGCGTGGCTGTCACACGGCTCGATCTATTTCGGAATTGGTAGGTGCGATATTTTCTTATACCGTATTATTTTTTCTCCTTTTTAATTAAAATAACCTAAAAAATAATCTATTTAAAAAGTTTGTTTTATAATATATAATAAAAATTATTCAAATTTAATAAATACTAGTATGATCGTGCACACGCGTTGCGTGTGTAATATAATTGATCCGGCGGTAAGAATAGGGGACCCCGTTCCAAGAAGTCAACGTCACGTGGAGGTCAAAGGGTTAACAGGACTATCGGAGAAGGGTGGACCGACCGGCCGACTGGAAAAGGTTAGACCGACCGGCTACCGGTGTCTAACTGAAGTCAAAGGCACCCCCGCGGGAGTTAGGGTTCTGACGCTCATATTGAACAGGATCGTACGGCCGAGCGGGTAGCCCGCTCGGCCGAAGGCATAAAGTAGCAATACTGCTAAGTCTCCACAGAGCACACTATTGGGAATCTCCCAAGTAGACCAGCACATGTGACCGGCCGGACGAGAGGGGACTGCCGACCGGCCGGATGCTCGGCATAGAGTAAGAAGAGAAAAGGACAAAGAAACATCTGTTGACAGCGGATATGTCCAACGAGCAAGCCATACGCAGGATCTTATGACAGAGGGTTCCGCTGTCCCATCAGAGACGTGCTCGGACTGTAGCAGTATGGTGTCAGGTAAGTTTTTCTGACAAGCCCATACTGAGGTATGGGCTGAGGACACGTATTCACCTCGGTATGTGTGCGTGAGCCCCTTCCCAGTTCTATATAAGGAGCCTCACACTTCGCCGGAGGTACGCATTCTACGATATTCGAAGTCACTTCTTTGTCCACTTGCCTGACTTGAGCGTCGGAGGGTCGTCACCGGGAACCCCTTCCCGACCCGACTTCTTTGCAGGTTCGCCGGAGCTCCATACGACCAGTCGGAGATCTACGTCGGCAACTAGGAGAGCACCACGTGCCCAGCGTCCGTTGATTCAGCGATTCGGACAGGATCAATAATAATATATAAATTATTTGGGTCTTTGAAAATCCGAATTATTTGGGTAGATTCGTCAGACTTATACAATAGTGACGCTAGAGAATCCCAATAACAAACTAATGTTACAGACTTCCCTATGTAAAAAAACTAATTTAATGTAATATTATACTTATCTTAGTAAAAAAACTAAGAAAAATATATTTTTTAACATCGTTGGCCTAAAATATTTATAGAAACTTCTTTGATCCTAATGTTGTCAATTCTAAGATGTGGGACTAAAGAGAACTATATTTTTTTTTATATAAAACAACTAGAGAAAATTAATAATGAGAAAAATTCATAATAATACGCCGCAGCTGAGTCTCGAACTCTCGATCAATGATTGTTTCGCTCGTGGAATTACTAATAAACCTTGGAATTATTTTTAAAGTGAATAGAAAAAAGGACAATAACGTAAATTCATTTTAGGCTTCACCAAAATTAGTTAATAAAGGGAATTTTTTTTTAATAAAATAGTAAGATATATATAATACTATTATATTTAAAAGAAATACTCCATTAAAATTATTTTAGATTGATTAAAATTGTTACATTATTATTGCTTTAGCCATAGCTACTAATATAACATAATATTGCTAAAATAAAAATAGTTTTAAAAATGTAGCATTCTTTTAAAGGTGTTCTGTTTTTTTGTTTTTGTTTTTTGAAAAACAATCCTTTTCTTTAATAAAGGTTACTAATTATATTAATTTGTCTTTTTGTTAATTTTTGTTTGCATGTGGGGACGTAATATAATTGAATGCCGTAAAAGTGTGTCACGTGGCAAGTGACTTTGTTTAAATTAAAAGTTAAAATGCTTTCGGCCCACACAACTAAATAATAATATTAAAAGTATTTTTAGATGACTTTGATTATTAATAACTAGATGATAATGTTTAGTGAGCATACGAGGACGGCACAGGCAAATGTTACTTGATTGTTACTCTGAGTTCATTCCAATATTTCTTAGAGTTCGTGTCAGTAGGAGATGAATTTATAATTCACCGTTAAATAATTAAAAAGTAAAAAAAAATAATTATTTAAAAATGATATGGCGAATAGCCGGGGACCCTCGAAATCAGGGTGAAAGTTAAGAAAATATATATGGCAGTAGGAGTCAATACTTAGGGTTAGTATAATGACATGTTCTTCGAGATCGATAAAATCTCAAGTTATATTGATGTCATTCAGAGTTGAGTCGAATAATCTAGTCGATTGGACCTTCGATTTAATCGGATATACTAGGCACATGACTCAATCGAACCGAATTTTTTGACCAAATGGAAAAACTAAGCGAAAGTTAAGTTCTGGAGAGGTTCATCATTCTTTACCCGATCCAATCCAATCACGAGCGAAAGTTGATCAGATGATAAAGGGGACTCGATCGGCCTACAAGTAAAATATATTAAGAATCCTTCAATTTAATGATTTAATATTTCTTTTTAATATTTTTTATAATAATTGTTAGAAAATCAATCTTTATAATGAAAGTTTCTAGCATGTAAAGTACACAAACGATAGATATATTTTTTTAAAAAATGTCAAAATAGTATATTATTTTTTAAAAATATATTAATATTCATGCATAAAGAAAAATTGACACGAGGATTGTTCTTAAAAGCACATGTATATAAAATTACTTACTCAGAATTCACTATTCATTTATACGGTTTATTATATTCTTTTTTTTCCTTTTGCTCACCTATTTAAGACCGAATCTAATTTATACACCTTCTCACTCAAATCATAGTCATTCAAACCAATCAATAATTAATTGAGCTGACTCGATGCTCGATAATCAACTGAACCAGAATTATTAAACGGACAAAAAAAATTTAAAAACGTTCTTTTAACAGAATTATTAAAAAAAAACTTTTTAAAATTAATATTAAAAAGACCCTCCATTCTTTATTTACTCTCCTAAGTAATCTTCTAAATCTGGCCGGGGCAGCGAGTCAAACTGTTGATAAAGTCATAAAACTAGGGAGGGGAAATGGAATTTTCGACCCAAATTTTGTAACGCCCTTCAAAATTTACTAATCTCATCTCATCCCTTCCTTTCCCTTCGATGCCGTCCTCCGCCTCATCTCCTCCTCTTTCCGTCCCCCTCTCCACCCCGGTTTCTGCCGGATCCGCCCCCGTCGCCATCCCTGCCTTGCGCCTCTTCCTATCGCGCCTCAACGATTCCATCAACCGCTCTCTCTCCGATCGCCGCCCCTGGTCTGAGCTCGCCGACCGCTCCGCATTCTCCCGCCCGGAGTCCTTCTCCGATGCCACCACCCGCCTCCGGAAGAACCTGGCGTACTTCCGCGTTAACTACGCCGCGGTCGTGGCCTCCGTCCTCGCCGTCTCTCTCGTCACCAATCCCTTCTCCTTCCTCGTCCTCCTCGCGCTCCTCGTCGCCTGGTGCCTCCTCTACCTCTTCCGCCCCTCCGATCCGCCCCTCGTGCTCTTCGGCCGCACCTTCACCGACCGCGAGACCCTCGGCGGCCTCGTCCTCCTCTCCGCCCTCGTCGTCTTCCTCACCTCTGTCGGATCAATCATCGTCTCCGCCCTCGTTGCTGGCGCAGGCATCGTCGCCGCTCACGGAGCCTTCCGCGTCCCGGAGGATCTGTTCCTCGACGAGCAGGATCTAGGCAACGCCGCCGGATTGTTATCCTTCCTCGGCGGAGCCGCCTCGGCAGCTGTTCCCGTACGCATCTGATCCTCAGATCTGATGGTTGCTGGTTTCTCCTCCCTATCGTTTCTTCACCACTGCATTAGATCTCACATTACACGGTAAAAAAAGATCTTTTTTTTAGAGTGAAATTTTCATTTTGAATCCTTACGATAAGCTAATATTTGATTATTTAACAACTAATTTGATTCTTTTTATATAATGTACACTAGTTCTGTTCTAACTCCACTTTCTCTTGTTCTGTTCTAAACATAATTTGGTTTTTTTATTACCAATTATACATTTGTCTGCAAACATGCAGATTAAGTGAAGTTGCTCAATGCAATATGTATAGTGAAATAAAGCTAGTAATTTTCGATATGTATCAGATTAAAATGGTCAAGGAAAATATTAGCAAAATCACTCTCAATTGTTCATGTCTCATATGCAAAGTTGGGGCAGTTTCTACTGAAAAATAAAGCCCCAAACTGTAGAAACATATCCACAAAGAAGAGTGCTTAATTGCACTTCAGAGTTCAGATAATAGGAACGTAATTTGAAAGGATACTGTGTTTGAATTTATTTACCCTCACTTATTCATCCCATTTAACATATTCTGCTAATTCTGCCCACTCTGTTGCACATTTATCTGCATGGCTGACCTGAATAGCATGACAACATAAGTTCAATAGTACCTCCAAAGATCATAAGTTAATCCCTTTTAAGATACTGAGATATTATATCGCTTGAACAAAACATTTGACAGCATGTACCTGCCTTAACTATGTAATATATATTCCTACATATAACATGAAGTAAACAGCCAAAAAATCTCATAGAAAACATAAGAGATTGTATGCAAGTTATCACAAGTGGTCTCAGAAGAGGATAAAGATAGAAAGGAGCAGGAGAAGCATCCTCTTGTCTTTTTAAAACTACCATAAAAAGTTCATCAGTCTGCTGATGGCTGATGATTGCTAGATTGGGAGATGTCATCAAGTGTCTCTTCAAACAGATTATTCAGCAGGCTTTGTAACTGTCACAACACCTTTATACGCTCATACTCTTCAATAGCACTAACTTTGGTACTTTCGGTTCTTATCGTTTTATGAGCGAGGTTTCTGAGAATCCTATAAATGACTTGAGCTCGTTGATACTGTTAGAACCAAAAGTAGCTAGAGGGGGGGGGGGGTGAATAGCTCGTCGCGTTCGCTCGGTGCTCGGCGTTGCTTGTTCCTTCAAAGATGTGCAGCGGAAAATACAGAAACAAACACACAACGCTAACACGGTTGGTTTTACTTGGTATCCACCTCACAAGAGGTGACTAATCCAAGGATCCACACCAACACACACACCTTCCACTAAATAAAACTCTCCTTTATGGTAACTACCAAGGGCGGAGAAGCCCTACAAGACTCAATACAAGAAGAGAGGGAAAGGATACAAGAAATACAAGCTTACAAGCTTACAATGAGTATAAACCCTAACCCTAGCTTCTCTTCTTGCCTTTGATCCGCCTCTTGACTTGGAAAGCTTCCAAGATCCTTCAAGAACTGGCGATCTGATCTTTGAGAGCGCTGTGGAGGCGAGTAATCTGGAGTGAATCGGAGAAGCGATGCCGAAGGAAATGAACGCCTGCGGCTATAAACGACGCCAACGGTCGGATCCCGATCGATTCGAATGTTCCCAATCGATCGGGGAGGCTTTGGATCGATCCACGGATCGATCCAGAGCGCCTCTATGCTCTGGAAACGCGCCTGGATCGATCCATGGATCGATCCAGCGCTTATCGCGCGAAGCAGCCGCGTCCCAATCAATCCACTGATCGATTGGGACCTCGGATCGATCCACGGATCGATCCGAGCATTTCGGTCGATCTGTGCGGATCGATCCGCGATCGATCCGAGCTGGATCGATCCATCGATCGATCCGGCCTGGATCGATCCATCGATCGATCCAAAGACTTGATTTTGTCCAAAACCAAGTCCCAAACCTCCCAAACCAACATCCGGTCAACTTGACCTGTTGGTATGCCATGCCTAGCATCTAGTCACTCCTCGACCTGCTAGGACTCCCTTACCAAGTGTCCGGTCAATCCCTTTGACCCACTCGGACTTTTCTCCTCGTGCCAAGTTCAATCCCTTTGACCTACTGGACTTTTCTTTCATGCCAAGTATCCATCCTTTGACCTACTTGGACTTCCGAACCGGATGTCCGATCATCCTGATCCATCTGGATTTTCCTCGCCTGGCTTCACTCACCAGCTTCACTCACCAGGATTTTCACCTAGCTTCACTCACTAGGGTTTTCCATCCGCCTAGCTTCACCACTAGGACTTTCACGGCTTCACTCACGATTTCCATCCGCCTAGCTTCACTCACTAGGACTTTCACCGGCTTCACTCACCGGATTTCCATCCGCCTAGCTTCACTCACTAGGACTTTCACCGGCTTCACTCACGATTTCCATCCGGGACTTTCACCTTCCTTCACTCACTAGGACTTTCCTCTGCCTGGCTTCACTCACGGGACTTTCCTTCCGGCTTCACTCACGGGACTTTTCTTCCGCCTCGGCTTCACTCACGGACTTTCATCTGCCTAGCAAGTATCCAACAACCTCGACCTACTCACTAGGTCTTTCAGTTTGCCTAACCTCCCGGTTAGGACTTCTCAAGTCAACCTCGACCTACTTGACTCTTCTTGACCAATATCTTATTGTCAAACATCTAAACCCAAACCAAGACTCAGCTTGGTTACCCAGGTCAACCTTGACCTGAGGGATATTGCACCAACAATCTCCCCCTTTTTGATGTTTGACAATACCACAATAACACTTACAATCCCATATGTAAGTTAGGCTAATCCCATAGCCTCCTTCTTCATGCCACTAGGTAATGAAAGCATAAATTAAGCTCTTCATTCTCCCCCTAAGAGGGCAAACTCCCTCTAGGTAATGAAAGCCTAACTTACTCCCTTTCATGAGTCCTTTCATTCTCCCCCTATGACCTTCCCATAGGTAATGAAAGCCTACTTCATTCTCCCCCTAAGAGGGCAAACTCCCTCTAGGTAATGAAAGCCTAACTTACTCTCTTTCATGAGTCCTTTCATTCTCCCCCTATGACCTTCCCATAGGTAATGAAAGCCTAAACTTAACCATACATTCTCCCCCTATTGGCACACATCAACCCATCGTTGGACACACATCAACCTATGCTCCAATTCTGGGCACACTTCAACAAATCCATTTGTTGAAGACTCTCCCCCTGAAGAGTTGCTCATCGTGATCACAACTTCACTCATTGTGATCACCCGATAATGAGATCCCATACCCGTCATTATCACCTTAACTTCTCCCTCAATGTTGACAAATACCCAACCTTGAGCATTTTCAACCACTTGAGTGTCCACTTGAAATAATGAGGATATCCACTCCCCATTTCTCCCCATTTCAAGTTTAAATGCTCAACCTTGAGCAAGTCCACAACAGAAGGTTAACCACCTTCCAAGGTTCATGAAAAATAATTTTCATGTCTTTAAAGAGTCCCTCCCCTAAAGACATGGTTCTGTCATTGCACCAACAATGACTTGGAATCCCTAAAACATTTGGAAACCCAAATTTAGAAGTTTTGAGGTTCAAATATTCAAAATTTGAAACAACCTCAACCTAAACTTCTACTTAGTCTTCGTTAACAATCCATCCTTGTTTTCAACATGAAAACACCCTTTGTATGTATACAAATGTATTTAAGGGGTTTGGAATGGTTTCCTAGACTCAAAGAGGTTCAAAGATGTGAAATCAAGCCTTCCCAAAATCAGCAACTTGGATCGATTGGAGTTGGTTCAATCGATTGAACCTTTGAATCGATCCAGATCGATTCAGACTACTGATCGATCGGTGATCGATCCAATGAGCTTTCGCTCGCGGGAATTGCCGTTGAATCGATCCATGGATCGATTCGGTAACTCAATCGATCCATGGATCGATCGGAGCTCGATAGTTGCTGAAATTCCATTTCGGTCAACTTGAAACCCTAGAAAATTCTACAAAATCCAAAATTATGAAATTTCGTGTAGACATTATTTAGGGCATACTTAATCATGGAAAAATAGCTTTCTATGAAAATACATCATATTTTCAAAGATTGACACAAACTTGAAAACTTGCAAAAACTTTAGTGTTTTTCTTCAAGTTTGTGTCTAACTATTCAATGGTGATTACTATCAAAAGATAGCCTTCACCAAGGTTTTCCAAAAACATTTTTAAAACATTTTCAAAACCAATATCCCATCATGTTCCTTGGGCATAATGCATATGACTTGTACATTAGCTTTCCCAATGATGGGAAAACACATAACTATGTGTTTTGATGAATTTAAAACTCAAAAAAATGCACTAAATCAACATCTTGAGTTTTGTTCATCATCCTAACATCTCACTTGTATATAATATGGACAAAACACATACAAGTCACCTTAGAGGTCTTTGTGAGATGTAAAATTTGGTTTTGCCCTATTCTAGGGATCATGCATATCTATCTAGGCATTTTAGAGATATTAGACATCCACCCAGGATGTCACTTGTTAATAAGTGTCGTTAAATGCCATTCGTCCTTAATTACAAGGAATTAAACTAAATGCATGATTATGTTATGGCATACATCAACAGAAAATAATTTTCAAAAGAAAATATCCTATTACTACATGATTGATCCTGTCCGAACCAAGAGTCAGTGGACGCTGGGCACGTTGCGCTCTCTGCTGGATCCTCGAGTGCTCCGGCGAACCTGCAACAAAACCGAGCCGGGAGGGGTGTCCCGGCGACGGTCCTCCGACGCTCAAGTCAGGCGAGGAATGACAAAAAGGTGGCCTCAAGATGAAGACGTGCATACCTCCGGTGAAGAAATTGAGGCCTTATATAGACCCCTCGAAGAAGCCTGGCGCGCCAATCAAAGCAATCTGACCATGCCCAGGCATGGGTCTGTCAGAAGGGCCATGCCCAGATATGGATCCGTCAGAAAAGGCGTCCCTGAGGCCATACTGCTACTGTATCAACCTCTCCATGATGTGACGGCAAGATCCTCCATCGTGCGATCTTGTGTACGGCCTAATCATCAGACATGCTTCTACCGATATCCCATATCCCGAGCCGAGCGCATAGGCCGCTCGGCCACCTTTTTGTCCCCTCGCCCTTATTTTGTCCGGGCGGGTTGCCCGCTCGGCTCTTTGGCCCCTGCCGTTCGGTCTCCCGGTCGGCCCTTCGATCCTCCTGCCTTGGCGTCGGACACCCAACCCCATGGATGGGTTATCTCTAACTCCGCTCGGACCAACCCGGCTGATCGGCTCGGCCATTGACCGCTTAGTCAGCCCTTCATCGGTTCTCAAGCTAAGACCCTTCAGAAAGTGGGTCCCCCATTCTTACTGCCGGATCACTTGCCTTCCCTTCAAGTCTAGTCGAAGGAGGCAGTGAGTCCGACTGACTGGACTATATGTGTCCGAGCGGGCGGTCGCCGCTTCCATAATCTTCCTTTTAGCCGTTCGGCCCTTATGCCGGATTCAGCCGCTCGGCTCTTCGTTTCGGATGCCTTGTTGTTCAACGTGGACGTTTGCTTGCTTAAATCTTCTCGAAAATCGCGCAAATCCTTCCCATTAAGTCGCAGCATGCGCGGTATGACGCGCATTAATTGCGCCTAGTGGCAAGGCGCCACATGGCTCTTCTCACGTGGCGGCGATGCTTAGTACGATGGGACGCGATTGCTTTGAAATAGACGGTCGGATGAGGGCCTCGTCTTTCGTGACCTGCATCCGACGGCGGAGGCCAACCAACCTCGGCAGTATAAAGCCTCCGTCTTCTCCCTTTGCCGCATGCTTGCTCGTGCTTCCTCCGTCTGCCTCCCCTGCCGCTGTAGCCTCCGACGATCCAGTCCCAGTTTCCGGCTGCTACCTTTTTTTGTTTTCCTACTCATTGTCCATAATATTCTTCTGTTTGCTTAACGTTGATACTTAGAGTCAGTCCCGCTCTTAAGGGTTCTCCTTCACGCGTCTGATCGGCTTGGCACATTGCATAGGGTCCGAGCGAGGTAGCCTACTCACTTTGCACGTATCCTGCCTGCGTGAAGTCCACAAAGCCGAGTATCGAAGGACCAACTCCCAATCGGGCCTGAATTTTGTAATATTTGTAGTTTCCACGGTCTTACTTTGATATTCGTTCTTCCGCTCGGGATGTTTATAGCCGATCGGCGCGGCTCTCGATTTTTAACGACGGTGCTCGTCGGCACGGATGTTTATAGCCGATCGGCGCGGCTCTCGATTTTTAACGACGGTGCTCGTCGGCGCGGATGTTTATAGCCGATCGGCGCGACTCTCGATTTTTAACGACGGTGCTCGTCGGTCTTCCGCTCGGAGGGTTTATAGACGCCGGCTCGTCTCTACGGTTTAACGTCTGGGCTAGACGGCGCGGATATTTATAGCCGATCGGCGCGGCTCTCGATCTTTAACGGCGGTGCTCGTCGGCGCGGATGTTTATAGCCGATCGGCGCGGCTCTCGATTTTTAACGACGGTGCTCGTCGGCGCGGATGTTTATAGCCGATCGGCGCGGCTCTCGATTTTTAACGACGGTGCTCGTCGGCGCGGATGTTTATAGCCGGTCGGCGCGGCTCTCGATTTTTAATGACGGTGCTCGTCGGCGCGGATGTTTATAGCCGATCGGCGCGGCTCGATTTTAACAGCGGTGCTCGTCGGCGCGGATGTTTATAGCCCGATCGGCGCGGCTCTCGATTTTAACGACGGTGCTCGTCGACGGATGTTTATAGCCGATCGGCGCGACTCGATTTTAACGACGGTGCTCGTCGCGGATGTTTATAGCCGATCGGTAGGCTCTCGATTTTAACGACGGTGCTCGTCGGCGCGGATGTTTATAGCCCGATCGGCGCGGCTCTCAATTTTTAAAGACGGTGCTCGTCGGCACGGATGTTTATAGCCGATCGGCGGCTCTCGATTTTAACGACGGTGCTCGTCGGCGCGGATGTTTATAGCCGATCGGCGCGGTTCCGATTTTTAACGGCGGTGCTCGTCCGGCACGGATGTTTATAGCCGATCGCCGTCTCGATTTTTAACGACTGTGCTCGTCGGCGCGGTGTTTATAGCCGGTCGGCGCGACTCTCGATTTTTAACGACGGTGCTCGTCGGTCTTCCGGTCTGGCGCGGCTCTCGATCTTTAACGACGGTGCTCGTCGGCGCGGATGTTTATAGCCGATCGGCGCCGCTCTCGATCTTTAACGACGGTGCTCGTCGGCGCGGATGTTTATAGCCGATCGGCGCGGCTCTCGATTTTTAACGACGGTGCTCGTCGGTCTTCCGCTCGGAGGGTTTATAGACGCCGGCTCGTCTCTACGGTTTAACGTCTGGGCTAGACGGCCTTCGAGGTTGACTCCTTACCAGGTCAAGCGACCTTGGCCTTCATATCCCGCGCTTGAACAATATTTATGCCCGGCCGAACAGCACGGGTCATTCGCTTGCGAACCTGATCGGCAGGGAGGCTTTCACTATTCGGGTGCTTGGCTCGGATAATCCCTATGCCCCTTTTACCCAAGAACGTACTCCTGGCCGAATGGCTCAGGGTCTGCTCCGAGCATTTTGGCTCGGATAATTTATATCCGTCCGAATGGTACGGGGCTTCCGTTTTTAGTGCGTTTGGCGCCAATTTGATCCGTATACCTCCGGTCGAGCGGTTCGGGGCCTTCGTTGTCGAGCACTTGGCTCGGAAAACCATATACCTGGCCGACCGGCTCCGGCCTTCGCTCCAGGCAATAACCTCCCTCTATCATCCTGAGCAGCGCAGGACTTTGGTTTCCTTCCTACCACACTAGTATGCAGCCCGGCCGAACTGCTCGGGGTCTTCGATTTCGAATGCTGCTTTTATTCTATACGCAGCCCGGCCGAACGGCCTGGGGTCTTCGGGTTCGAGCTCCCGGCTCGGATACAAACCTCCCGGCCGATCGGCTCGGGGGCCTCTGGTTTACGATGATAATGCCTTATATTCGCTCTTTTGACTTTTCATCTCTGCATTTCAAGTATTTAGTCGAAAAATGAAATACACAGGGTGATTTACAGTGATACACCTTTCACCCCGCCCGGTAAGGCTGGAGGTGGTTCGCACTCCACGGCCTATCTAGCTGCCGTCCGTCCTCATCCTCCAGATAATACGAGCGGAGCCTTTCGATGATTTTGAAAGGGCCCGCCCATGGAGCTTCAAGCTTGCAACGGCTTGACTTTCTTCCAGACAAGATCGCCGACTTGGAACGATCCGGAATTACTCGCCGGTTGTAGTTTTGTTTCATCCACGACGGTATGCCATCAGCCGAACAGACGCCTTGCCCTCTCCTCTTCTACCAAGTCCGACTCCATGTCTTCTTTCGGCGTTGTCATCATCATAGCTCTGGATCCTGGCTGACTCAACGCCGACTTCGACCGGTATGACGACCTCACCGCCATATACCAAATGGAACGGTGTGACTCCCGTCCCTTCTTTTGGCGTCGTTCGGATAGCCCACAAGACGCTCGACACTTCGCCAACTCCTCCCAAATGGTCGAGCCGAGCGTAGAATACGAAGAATTTCCCGGTTGGCGACTTCACGACCGTTGCTCGAGGATAGGCCACGGACGTGAAATGTTGCCCAATGCCGTAGCTTTTGCACCAATCCTCTAACATCTTCCTGTGAACTGCCGCCCGTTGTTATCGGACACTAGTCGGCGAGGATGCCGAACCGACAAATGATGTGTTGCGGATGAATTTTTAACCATCTTGGCTAGCGGCCCGGCCTCCACCCACTTGGAGAAATAGTCTACCGCCACTAGTAAAATTTCCTCTGCCCGGTCATCGTAAATGGACCCACAATATCCATTCCCATTGATCGAGCGGACATGAGATGGTTGATGCCTTCATCTCCTCCGCCGGTGGGAGAGTTGTGATACTTCGCATGAAAGGCATGTAGATATCGTCCGAGCGGCATCTGTTTGTAAAGTTGGCCAAAAGTATCCGGCCAAGAGGATCTTCTTGGCCAATGAGCGTCCGCCGGATGACCCCGCATGATCCTTGATGTACTTCCGGAGGATGTAAGTCCTTACACATTTCAGCAAAAGGCGCGAGAAAGCTTTCTTGTAAAGGCGATCTCCGATGAGTGTGAACCGACCGGCTCTTCTTCCGAGGAGCCGGGCTGCATATTCATCGGATGGTGTGGTGCCAACGGAGGAATTCTATAATAGGTGTCCTCCAGTCACTTGGAAATGCGAGGCCTTGCATCCGGTCGACATGCGCCACCGAGTGTTTTTTCAATTGGTTCTTTGAGACGGCCACATTGAGCTCGCTAGTTTGGCTAACTCCATGGCACTGGTTCTCCGTCGGGAGGAGTCCGCTCGGGAGCTTTCCCTTCCCGTCATCCCTTGGCATTTCATCCGAGGAAGATCCTCTATCTCTTCGGGCTGGTATGACTTCAGGGCGCGACAAGGCCGATGGAGGTGCGGTGGTTGGAGGTGCTTCCGCTCGGCCACACGACGCAGATGTTGCTTGTTGCTCCGCTCGCTCGGCGGATGCTTTTGTTTTGCTCCATGAGTTTGGCATCTCGACCAGAGCCTCGAGTTCTTCTGTTGAAAGCGCCACCGTGTGTTGTCGCCCAGCCGTCCATTGTCTCCGATCGGATGCATGAGTGTCCCACAGACGGCGCCAATTTGATCTCGTCCGGAAGCTGGACGCTGGGCACGTGGCGCCTCTGCTGGATCCTCGAGTGCTCGGGCACTGCCACAAAACCGAGCCGGGAGGGTGTCCGGCGACGGTCCTCCGACGCCAAGTCAGCGAGGAATGACAAAAAGGTGGCCTCAAGATGAAGACGTGCATACCTCGTGAAGAAATTGAGGTCTTATATAGACCCCTCGAAGAAGCTGGCGCGCCAATCAAAGCAATCACTGATTTGACCATGCCGGGCATGGAGTCTGTCAAGGGCCATGCCGGATATGGATCCGTCGGAAAAGGCGTCCACGAGGCCATACTGCCATCAGATCAACCTTTCCATGATGTGACGGCAAGATCCTCCATCGTGCGATCTTGTGTACGGTCTAATCATCAGACATGCTTCTACCGATATCCCATATCCCGAGCTGAGCGCATAGGCCGCTCGGCCACCTTTTTGTCCCCTCGCCCTTATTTTGTCCGGGCGGGTTGCCCGCTCGGCTCTTTGGCCCCTGCCGTTCGGGCTCCCGGTCGGCCCTTCGATCCTCCTGCCTTGGCGTCGGACACCCAACCCCATGGATGGGTTATCTCTAACTCCGCTCGGACCAACCCGGCTGATCGGCTCGGCCATTAACCGCTTAGTCAGCCCTTCATCGGTTCTCAAGCTAAGACCCTTCAGGAAGTGGGTCCCCCATTCTTACTGCCGGATCAATGATGTATGAATGTCATGACATGGTATTTTTGGATTTTCCATAATAAAACATGAATGCAAAAACTAGACATGATGTCATGACATATGATGGGCAAACAATCATGGCAAGATTTAGCATAAATAAAATATACCTAGATTAACTATCTAAGTATCCTTAAAGTCTTAGCTAAACTTACACCTTAAACCTAGATTGCCCTAAAATGCTACAAGAGAATGCCAAAGCCTAAATTTGGCATTTCTAATTTCCTTGATTTAATGTATGCCAATTGAAAATAAACATGTCCTCAAATGTTGGCATATTCCATTTTTCCACAAGAGTAGCACTTTTAAATTAAGGCTTAGTTTGCCTTTAATTTCCTAAGAACATACCAAAATCCCAACTTGGTAGTTCTTGTGTTTTCTCAAATTTGTGCCACTTTAAAATAAAATCAATACTTCTCCAATTTGGCACTTTTTACTCTTTCAAGGAGTAAATAATAATTCCATTTCATTTTCAAAGGTTAACAAAAACCTTGAAAATGCTCCTTGAGTGTCAATTTCCTCAAAGTTGGGTTAACTACCCTTCTTCTGAGTTGACACTCTCTAACCCATCTATGGGGTAGAGAAGATGCTCCTAGGAAC
Organism: Zingiber officinale; assembly: GCF_018446385.1. Classification (NCBI taxonomy): domain Eukaryota; kingdom Viridiplantae; phylum Streptophyta; class Magnoliopsida; order Zingiberales; family Zingiberaceae; genus Zingiber; species Zingiber officinale. The sequence continues at coordinate 13,130,168 of NC_056002.1, forward strand.
CCAACACCTATTGGTGCTCCTTGGGTGCTCTAGGTACTCACTAGGGATAACTTCCCTAGATACCTTCCTAGTGACCTTGTTGGGCTTCTTAGAAGCCTTGGTCACATTTTCTAGGTCAATTCTAGGGATAGCCTCTCTTGTAACCTTGTTCGTGACTTTCTTAGACTTCTTAGAAGTCTTAGTCACTTTGGTTGCAAAGATACTTCTAGGGATATCTTCCCTTGTATCCTTGACTTGTCCTCTAGACTTAGGGTTCGTTCCATAACTATATGGAACCCTATGATAACTAGGCACATCCTTCTTAGCTTTTGGTTTGTATCCCAAACCTTTATGGCCATTGGATGACTTTGATTTTCCTAAACCTAAGTTATGCTCACTTTGCCCTAATAGGATATTTTCTATCATTTTTAGGGTCTTTTCCATTTTGTCAAGTCTTGACATCAAGACTTGATTTTCTCTCACTAAGTCCTTAGTATTTGATCCATGAGCATTTTTGTTTCTAGGCTTGTATCTTAAATCCTTAGAGTTATCGTCTAGGTTTTTACCTACATTCCTAGCCTTAGGGATAGTAGTTTTGGCATGTAGGGCCACATACTTTTCCTTAAAGCCCTCATGCTTCCTATTCTTATGGTAAATCGCATTAAAATGATAAAAATTTGACCTAGCATGCTTTTTACCATTTTGCAAGGGAATAGTCTCAATGAAAGTTACCTTCCTTTTTACCTTGGAGGCTCCCCCTTGACTAGTGCCTCCTTGAGCCTTGACCATCTTCTTCCCCTTGGGGCATTGACTTCGGTAATGCCCTTTTTGTTGACACAAGAAGCACACAATGTGCTCCTTGCTCTTCTTTGTCCCGGGGGTGGTCTCCTTGGGCTTCTCCTTGCCCTTTTGTGCCACTTGGCCCTTCTTCTTGGCCAAGTTGAGACACTTGCTCTTATAGTGCCCATGTTCCCTACACTCAAAACATATTATATGATTTTTATTATTAATTGAAATATTTATACCTTTGCTTGTAGGGGTGGCATCTTTTTCTTTGGATCCGGAGGTAGAAGCTTCCTCTTGATCGGACCTTGATTCCCCTCCATTTGATTTTTCTTGACTTGTGGAGGTAGAATCTTCTTCCTCCTCTTCGTCTCTTGACCCGGATGTAGAGGCTTCTCCTTCTTCTTGATCCGGCGTCACCAAGGATCGCTCCCCCTCAATCCTAGAGGTGGAGGCTTCATCATCTTGAATATGAAACAAGGAGTATGCTCCCTCCTTGTTCCCTTCGATGCATTCCCTTGAGGATGAAGCTTCTTCTTGAACTTCTTCTTCGGAGGTTGAGCATCTCTCAACCTCGGAGTCCTCCTCTTGGTCTTGATCCAACGAGTCGCCCTCTTTGGATTCTCCTTGATCTGGTACAGTGGAGGGGATCTCATGAATTCTTGACAATTTGCTCCAAAGCTCCTTGGCATCTTCAAACTCTCCAATTTGTTCCAAGATGTTTCTTGGCAATAAATTGACCAAAAGCTTGGTCACTTTGTCATTGGCCTCACATCTTTGGATTTGGTCTTTGCTCCACTTGCTCCTTTTGAGTACTTTGCCCTTGGAATTTGTGGGAGCTTCAAAACCTTCCATGAGAGCAAACCATTGCTCTATCTCCATCATAAGAAAATTTTCGATTCTTGATTTCCAAGAATCAAGCTTGTAGATGAATATGGTGGACCCACCTGTGTCAAATCCAAGTCCATCTTGGAATTGCATCTTGAAGTTGAGCTTGATAGAATCTTGAACTTGAAGAATTTGCTCAACTTCTTCACCCTCTAGCTTTTCTTGATATGCTTGACCCTTCCGGCGATGATTCCGGTGAGAGCCATGCTCGATACCACCTGTTAGGACCAAAAGTAGCTAGAGGGGGTGAATAGCCTCTGGTCGCGTTCGCTCGTTGCTTGTTCCTTCAAAGATGTGCAATAAAAACAAACAAACACACAACGCTAACACGGTTGGTTTTATGGTATCCACCTCACAAGAGGTGACTAATCCAAGGATCCACACCAACACACACACCCTCCACTAAATAAAACTCTCCTTTATGGTAACTACCAAGGGCGGAGAAGCCCTACAAGACTCAATACAAGAAGAGAGGAAAGGATACAAGAAATACAAGCTTACAAGCTTACAATGAGTATAAACCCTAACCCTAGCTTCTCTTCTTGCCTTTGATCCGCCTCTTGACTTGAAAGCTTCCAAGATCCTTCAAGAACTCGCGATCCGATCTTCGAGAGCTGGAGGAGTCTGGCGAGTAACTGGAGTGAATCGGAGAAGCGATCGCAAGGAAATGAACGCTGCTATAAACGACGCCAACGGCCGGATCCCGATCGATTCGAATGTTCCCAATCGATCGGGAGGCTTTGGATCGATCCACGGATCGATCCGGAGCGCCTGCGCGAGAAGCGCTGGATCGATCCATGGATCGATCCACGTATCGAAGCGCGGTCCAATCGATCCATCGATCGATTGGGACCTCTGATCGATCCACGGATCGATCCGTGGCTCGTCAGAGCTCGGATCGATCCATCGATCGATCCGAGCCTGGATCGATCCATCGATCGATCCAAAGCCTTGATTTTGTCCAAAACCAAGTCCCGAACCTCCCAAACCAACATCCGGTCAACTTTGACTGTTGGTATGTCATGCCTAGCATCTAGTCACTCCTTGACCTGCTAGGACTCCCTTACCAAGTGTCGCCAACCTTTGACCCACTTGGACTTTTCTCGTGCCAAGTATCCAGTCAATCCTTCGACCTACTTGGACTTTTCTTTCACGCCAAGTATCCAGCAATCTTCAATCCTTTGACCTACTTAGACCGGATGTCCGATCATCCTTGATCCATCTGGATTTTTCCTTGCCTGGCTTCACTCACCAGGACTTTCACCTGGCTTCACTCACCAGGATTTTCACCTAGCTTCACTCACTAGGGTTTTCCATCTGCCTAGCTTCACTCACTAGGACTTTCACCTGACTTCACTCACCAGGATTTCCATCTGCCTAGCTTCACTCACTAGGACTTTCACTTGGCTTCACTCACCAGGATTTCCATCTGCCTAGCTTCACTCACTAGGACTTCCTTCTACCTGGCTTCACTCACCAGGACTTTTCTTCTGCCTGGCTTCACTCACCAGGACTTTCATACTGCCTAGCAAGTATCCAGTCAACCTTGACCTACTCACTAGGTCTTTCAGTTTGCCTAACCTCCCAGTTAGGACTTCCCAGTCAAGTATCCAGTCAACCTTGACCTACTTGACTCTTCTTCAATCAATATCTTATTGTCAAACATCTAAACCCAAACCAAGACTCAGCTTGGTTACCCAGGTCAACATTGACCTGAGGGATATTGCACCAACAGATACTCCCCCTTGCTGGATGAGCAGCCCGCGTAAGGCTCAGCGATGCGGTCGGCAAGGGTGACCACATCCTTGAACTGCCTACGGACGCTGATTTGCCTGTGGCCGCCGTCGCCGACCAGAGTGGTGATGAGGAAGATGACTGATATGGCAAATAAGGCAGACCTCCGAAATTGAGTCAAAGTCAAGAAAAAGAAAAATGGGTGACGTGGTGGTCGAAGTTAAGGAGAGACTAATGTTGGGATACTCGGGAGCCAGAGCGGGTGAATAGCTTGTCTCGCTTTGTTGATGATGATTTACAACGGAAAATACGAAACGGAGCTCCACCAATGTTTACACAAGCGATTTACTTATTATCCACTAATCCAAGGATCCTGCCCTCTGTCACACATGCACTATCAAATACACTCCTTTCAGAAACACTCCGAAGGTGGAGAAGTCTCGTACAAGACTCCCAATATAACAAGAAGAAAAAAGAAGATAATACAAATGAAATCTTATAAGATTTACACTAATGAAACCCTAACTTGCTTCTTCTTTCTTGTCCACCTCTTGATCAACTTAGAAATGCAACAACACTACCCTCTAAGTCTTCAAGAACTCTGGTAGTGAGTGTTGGAGAGAAATCTGTGAGAATCGGTGAGAAGAAGAAGTCTCCGTTTGAATCTTTGAGCGCTTTTTATCTTGAAGTCTACAACAGTCATATTCCAATCGATCATGTAGCGTTAAAAAAAAAAACCGATTTACTTAAGCCAATTAAGATTTAACCAATTAAGATTTAGATTAGGATTTAAATACTAAAGGGTTTAAGTAATTAAAGTATTAATAGGTTTAAGTAATTAATGTATTAATAAGTTAATGAACCTGTCCCGATTTGCTAGCAACCTGATCCCACTTATCCTTTTAAATACATATTTTATTTCTCCTCCCCTCATCTTTGAAGCCGCCGGCCTCCCTTACACTCCCATCCAAACTCTATCAACTTTGGAGAAGATAGAGGAAGAACCTTGCCAGAACGCTTAAGGTCGTCTTTTCCTATATCTCTCTAGTCATCTCCCATATGCAAAAATACAAAGGCAAGTTTTCTTTTGTTGATTTTGAATTTACTGTATACTATAGGTTTTAGTATGATATTTTGATATATATATATCTGCATATTTTAACATATTTTTCGAGTCATAGTAAAAATATTTTTGTGATTGTTATGGGTTACGTGGTTAGGGGTAAAGTAGGATGTCTGCAAGCATCTCTCCTTCATGTTTTATAAGATTGTTTTACTCCAAGTAACACACCGGCGAAAACTGACTTCTATGCAAAGAATGAGCAGTACAATTCATTTCGTATCCCAAAGAATGATGGCTATTCATTTTAATTATCATCCTAATTTCTATGCAACTAAAAGACAAACTTTTTCTTAAATTTGTTTTCTTATTTTTTTTTATGAACAGTATGTAAACTGAACTTCATTCCTTTTCTTTTCTTTTTCAAAAGAAATTATACATGACATGCTTATTTTTTTTGGAGTAACATCAATATTGAATTGGTATTCACCTTTGATCTATTTAGTAGTCATGAAATTACTTGCAATATAGATAATTATGCATGACATGCTTATTTTTTTTGGAGTAACATCAATATTGAATTGGTATTCACCTTTGATCTATTTAGTAGTCATGAAATTACTTGCAATATAGATAATACTTTTATTCTTATACTACATAATGAGACCATAAACATGAACTGCGTTATCTCATTGGATGCATCTAACTTTAGTTTCAAGATTAACTTAAGCCTTATGTCCAGAAATAAAGCTTTTATTAAAACAAAAGGTTTGAGAATTTGATTTAAAAAAGAATATGATGAACCTTACCAAAGCATAGGAATTTAGGAATCCGATTTAAGAAAGGTTTGGTGAATCTTATCAAACTAGAGGGGTTTAGGAATTTGACTTAAGAAAGATCTGGTGAACCTTATCAAAAGATAGAGGCGTTTGAGAATCTGGCTTAAAAATGGTCTGATAAACCTTACCAACCTAGTACTAAGGAAAAGTTTGATCAAACAATCAGATGTTAAGGTATAAAAGAGCTACACATGATGATATGAATTCTTGTAATGTATGGATCTTACAAGTAAAATAAAAGATAATAAAAATTAAAAATTGAATGTTAATTTAGGATAGTTTGGAGGTTCATGAAACTGAAGTCAGAGGTTATTCTCTGTTGACATTTAATATGGTAATTTATCAAAAGTTAAAAATTGAATGTTAATTTAGGATGATTTGAAGGTTCATGAAATTGAAGTCAGAGGTTATTCTCTGTTGGCATTTAACATGGTAATTTATATCAAGGTTGAATTTGCTATGTCTTTAGACTCACTAGATCCATATGGTGTAGGTAATGAGAAGACGAAGGGGCTTGACGGATGAGCCTTTTGTGTTGGGAGATTGTTGGTACAATATTCCCCAGGTCAAGTTTGACCTAATTCGACTGAGCTTGAATTGGGTCAAGCTCGAGTCTTAAGGTTTATGTTTTGATGGTTTGACAATACATGTTGACAATACATGTTTGACAATACATGTAGACAACACATGAAGATTGCATGTGCAATTGTTCATGTGTGAAGATTGTGAAGGAGAGTCAAGTAGGTCAAGGTTGACTGGATACTTGACTGGAAAATCCTAGTGAGTGAAGTTAGGTGAAAGTCCTGGTGAGTGAAGCTAGGCAGAAGAAAATCCTAGTGAGTGAAGCTAGGTGAAAGTCCTGGTGAGTGAAGCCAGGCAGAAGGAAAATCCTGGTGAGTGAAGGCAGGTGAAAGACCTAGTGAGTGAAGCTAGGCAGATGGAAAGTCCTGGTGAGTGAAGCTAGACAAATGGAAAGCCCTGGTGAGTGAAGCTAGGCAAATGGGAAGTCCTGGTGAGTGAAGCCAGACACGAGAAATCTAGATGGATCAAGGCTGATCAGACATCTGGTGTTGAGAAGTCCAAGTAGGTCAAAGGGATTGACCGGATACTTGGCACGAGGAAATCTAGATGGGTCAAGGTTGACCAAACATCTGGTAGAAGTTTCAAGTGGGTCAAAGGGATTGACCGGACACTTGGTGAGGGAGTCCTAACAGGTCAAGGGAGACCAGATGCTAGGCATGATGTACCAACAGGTCAAGGTTGACTGGATATTGGTTTGAGGGGCTTGGGATTTGGTTTTGGGCAAAAACCAGCAGCTGGATCGATCAGCCGATCGATTGGCTGAAGCCCAATCGATCGATCGATCAATTAGGGAGTCCCCGCGAAAAGCCTTCATCCCAAATCGATCAGTGGATCGATTGGGAGGCAGTCGCGAGCGCACAGAAGCTTGCTGGATCGATCGGGTGATCGATCCAGAGGTCCCAATCGATCAGTGGATCGATTGGGAAGCTGTGATTTGTCGCGATAAGCCCTGGATCGATTGACTGATCGATCCAGGCAAATTCTCAGAGCACAGAGGCGCTCTGGGTTGATCGATCCAAAGCCTCCCCGATCGATTGGATTGTTGTAAGCTTTGCTTATACTTTTGTTCCCTTTCCTTTCTTTCTGTATTGAGAGTCTTGTAGGGCTTCTCCGCCCTTGGTAGTTACTGAAAAGGAGTGTTTTATCAGTGGAGGTGTGTGTGTGCGTGAATCCTTGGACTAGTCACCTCTTGTGAGGTAGATACCAAGTAAAATCCATTTGTTAGCGTTGTTGTAGTTGTTTCTTGTATTTCCGCTGCACATCTTCAAAGAAACAAGCAACGCCGAGCACGAAACACACGACAAGCTATTCACCCCCCTCTAGCTACATTTCGGTCCCAACAAGTGGTATCAGAGCAAGGTCGCTCTTCACCGGAATCATCGCCGGAAGGGGCAAAGCTAGAGGGTGAAGAAGTTGGAGCACATTCATCAAAGTTAAAGAGTTCAAGAAGCTCAACTTCAAGATGCAATTCCAAGATAGACTTGGATTTGACACAAGGGTGGCTCCACCATACGCTTCAACAAGCTTCGATCTTTGGAAATCAAGGATCGAGAATTTCTTAATGGTGGAGATAGAGCAATGGTTTGCTCTCATGGAAGGTGTCGAAGCTCCAAAGAACTCTAAGGGAAAAGTCTTCAAGAAAAGCAAATGGAGCAAAGAGCAGATTCAAAGGAGCGAGACAAATGATAAAGTAACCAAGCTTTTGGTCAACTTATTACCTAGCCACATTTTGGCTCAAATTGGAGAATTCAATGATGCCAAGGAGCTTTGGAGCAAGTTGGCAACAATTCTTGAGATCCCCTCCACTGCACCAATCCAAGAAGAATCCAAAGAGGGTGACTTATTGGAGCAAAATCAAAAGGAAGAGGAAGAGGACTCCGAGGTTGAGAGATGCTCAACTTCCGAAGAAGAAGAAGTCCAAGAAGTCTCATCCTCAAAGGAGTACAACCAAAAGAACAAGGAAGGAGCATATTCCTTGTTTAATGTACAAGAGGATGAAGAAGAAGAAGAAGCCTCCACCTCTAGGATTGAGGGGGAGTGACCTTCGGTGGCACCGGATCAAGAAGAAGGAGAAGCTTCTACATCCGGGTCAAATGAAGAAGAAGATGAAGTAGCTTCCACCTCCACAAGTCAAGCAAAGTCTAATGGAGGAACATCAATTTCGGATCAAGAGGAAGCCTCTACTTCCAAGTCTAATGGAGGAGCAAGTGACATCCCTACACATGAAGGTATAAGTGTCTTAATTAAAAATAAAAATCATATCATATGTTTTGAGTGTAGGGAATATGAGCACTACAAGAGCAAGTGCCCTAAGTTGGTCAAGAAGAAGGGTCAAGTGACACTAAAGGGCAAGGAGAAGCTCAAGGAGACCGCTCCCGGAATCAAGAAGAGAGCACATTGTGTGTTTTTCTTGCAATCAAAAGGGATACTATCGAAGTCAATGTCCCAAGGGGAAGAAGGCGGTCAAGACTCAAGGAGGAAGCACAAGTCAAGGGGGAGCTTCCAAGGTAAAAAGGAAGGTATCATTCATTGAGTCTATCTCCCTAAATAATTGTAAAAAGCATGATAGTTCTAACTTATATCATTTTAATGCTATTTACCATAAGAATAGGAAGCATGGAGACATTAATGAAAATCATCTGGCTCTACATGCTAAAACCACTACATCTAGGGCTAGGAATGTAGATAAAAATCTAGGCAAGAACACTAAGGTCAATAATTATAAGCCTAAAAATAAAAATGCTCAAGGATTAAATAGAAAACCTAAATCTAGGAATTTATTAGAAAAAAATCAAGTCTTGAGGTCAAGACTTGATAAAATGGAAAAGACCCTAAAAACGATAGAAAATATCCTAAAAGGGCAAAATGAGCACAGCCTAGGTCTAGGAGTACAAAAGTCATCCAATGGCCATAGATGTTTGAAATATAAATCTAAGGCTAAGAAGGATATAATCTCTTACCGTAGGGTTCCATATAGTTATGGAACCAACTCTACGTCAAATGGTCAAGTCAAAAATACTAGGAAGGTTATTCCTAAGAGTATTTTTGCAACTAAAGTGACTAAGACTTCTAAGAAGTCTAACAAAGTCACTAAAAAGGTCACAAGGGGAGAAATCCCTAGAGTTGACATGGAAAATGTGACCAAGGCTTCTAAGAAGCCTAACAAGGTCACTAGGAAGGTATCTAGGGAAGTTATCCCTAGTGAGTACCTAGAGCATCCAAGGAGCACAAATAGGTTTTGGGTTCCTAGGAGTATTTTCTCTACGCCATAAATGAGTTAGAGAGTGCCAACTCTAAGAAGAAGGGTAGTTAACCCAACTTTGAAGAAATTGACACTCAAGGAGTATTTTCAAGGTTATTATTAACCTTTGAAAATGAAAAAGATAAAGGGTTTACTCTTGGAAAGAGTAAAATGTATCATATTTTGAGAAATTTGATGAAATTTTAAATGACACAATTTGAGAAAATCATAAGAACTACCAAGTTGGGATTTTGGTATGTTCTTAGGAAGTTAAAGGCAAATTTAAGCTTTAACTCAATTGATTATTCCTTAAAAGAGTAAATTGTGCCAAAATTTGAGAGAAATGCTTAATTTAAATTGACACAAATTAGGAAAAGCAAAAGAAATGTCAAATTTGGGTTTTGACATTTTCTTGGGAAATAGTGTGCAATCTAGGGTTTAAATTTTTAAGTTAGCTAAGACTTAAGGATACTTAGGTAGACAACCTAGGTATGTTATTTATGCGAATTTGTTATGCTTTGTTTTCCCATGATATGCCATGACATTATATTTAGTTATTTGTATTTTGCATTCATGACTTACTATGAAAAATACAAAAATACCATGTCATGTCATACATACATCATGTAGTTATAGGAATCTTTCTTTTGAAAGCTATTTCATTTTGATGTATGACATAACATATCATGCATTAATTTTATTTCCTTGAAATTTAAGGACAAATGACATTTATCAATAGATGGTTTCAACAAGTGACATCCTAGATGGATGTTCAATACCCACAAAATGTCTAGATAGATATGCATGATCCCTAGATTAGGGCAAAACCAAATTCGACATCTCACAAAGACCTATAAGGTGACTTGTATGTGTTTTAGTGCACATTAAATACAAGTGAGATGTTAGGATTGTCACGCCTCGGAGGAGTCTCTGTCCGAAGAAATTTCGGCAGCATCTTCCCTGTACGACGGACAATCTGAAACTTTTCTACATCCTCATATACCTCAGCCACATGCGGCTGGAATAAAAACAATAATAAAATACAACCACACAAACATCCACGCAGTTTATATAATAAGTAAACAAACAGAGCAGTAATAAGATGACTCAAAAACAACCCTACTGCACTACACCCATAAAGCTCAAATCCGATTTTTCCTACTCCACTACACTCATAAAACACAAATCCGACAAACTCACCTCTTCTGCCATCCAGGCAGGTATGTAGTAAAACATATCGAATAAAAATCCATCGAAAACACAATCCATACATTATCCAAGTATCAAAATAAACCAATTCTAAACATAGTCAAATAAGAAGAAAAACTAAAAACAAAAAGTCAACAAATCCTCGTGGTCTGCAGGGCGCCAGCAACTGGAACTCTCTCCTGACAGCATCAACCTGAAAATATCAACAATGGAGGCGGGGTGAGTCCAACACTCAGCAGGTACAACTGATATACAAAGTAGGGAAATAACCTCTAGCACTAATCATGCGTACAGTCTCCTGATATAAGAAAGATAAAAATGCAACTGAAGTAAACAGGAGAGAAACTGTACTAACCAGTACCTGGGTATAAGGACAAACAGTCCGAGTGGTATAGAAATCCTGTATGCATGTCAAACATAGACATCCAAACAATATGCAGCATATAAATGCAGCAAACACAAACACAAGCAATAAATGCATCATGCATATGATGTCAATGATGCGTCCTGGTCACCCTTGACGCCAGTCAATCATCTTACACACAATAGTGAGGTCGAGTGGGTAGAGCTGTGACAACCGTGCACTCTGTCGTCACTGCTCCTGATGAGTGACCAAGTGGACGGGATGCTGTCGGAGTACACCTATCCTCCTACCCCAAATCATAAATGGGGGAGCGCAATGCTCTCATCTCCCGGTACACGATGACGGGCGGCTAACACGTTGCATCACGCTACCCATGAGCGGACCAACGGAGCCAAACAAAGTCCCTGCTGCAACACACACTGCCTGAATCGACCACTAACCCATGAGTGGTGGTGTGTGCAGATCCATGTAACTGTCGATGTGCTCAACAATAATGGAGCGGACTATCGCACAACATGCAATCATGCAAATGGTGCATGACACTAACCACAAAATATCCTGAGCTAAATCATGTATATATAGAAAGTGCACCATAAGTCAATGAATCAAAACAACGGTACACAGATCAGATAAGGTATACAACCTAGGTCCTGAACATGGTGAAGCATGGTATATCACTACCCCTACAAGCATGTATAAACAGGTAAAGTATACATGAGATGCAAACCAAGCAATCAATCAAGCATGTAACAAGTGTTGGGTAGTGATTAACCAAAACAGAATGAGGAACATAATTAATGCAATTTGTTAAATTCACTACTATGTATATCAAACGACATAAAGTCAGAAGTACCCGCCTCCAATAGGAATGTCCAAATCCGACATCGAGATGCTCGTCTCGCGTCAAAGTCCTGTATCCAATAGATATATGATTATTTAGCTAAATTCCTATAAATAGCCAAATAAATTCTTTAACCCTAAATTAGGGCAAATCCCAAATCAACACCTAAACCTAATTCAAACACATAAACAATTATGTATATTCCAATTCCTACCTACATCAACATGTATCATAATTATGTTCTTTACCTTAATTCACAGCCACTTGTTTGTACTGAAATCCAAGAGTTGCTGGAATTCTTCACTGTTCGGATTAGATGAAATCAAGATCGACAACAAATCAAGCAACAAATTCTAATCAACAACCGAAGTTTACCTCCAAGATCCGACTAGGGCACAGCTCTGTGTCGTCTTCGGCACTGTCGAGCAGAGCACAAACAGGACTCGACACTGTTGCTCCTGTCCGAAACTAACTTGTGCAGAGGTAGCAGTGGACCAAGGCTAGGGCACGGGAGCAAGCAATCTCCAGCGATGGTCGGCTCTGTTTACTCTTGTCCGAACCCAAACTTGAGCTAAGACACACCGGCGAGATGGTCGGCGTCGGCGCTGTGCCGAGACGCGGCGGAGGGGAAGAAGGGCACAGAGGAGTCGGGCTCGCAGTGTGCAGCGGGGAGGAGCGGCGGTGGCGCTAGGGCACAGGCGACGCAGCTCCGGTCCAGAGAGGGTAGCGGCGTCGGCAGGGCTCGGCTAGGGCACGCGGTGGCCGACGATAAGAGGTGAGGAGATGGGTCGGCGGCGGTGCTAGGGCACAACGATGGCGACCAACGCTGGGAAACCGGTGCCGACAGTGGCGTCGATACTTGCTAGGGCACGACGTCGAGGCAGGCTAGGGCAGAAAATCGGGAGAAGAGAGGAATCTAACGGGCAACTTCTGACCTCTTGGGTGACGTCTATGTTGTCACCAGTTGGGAGCAGCCAAAGTCAGTTTAGGAGATCCGCAGTTTTCTGGGATTGGCCAGATATTACCGACGTTTTGTCGAGGGTTTCTCGCGTATTGCTATGCCGCTGACACGCCTTACCAGGAAAGACGTGAAGTTCATATGGTTCGAGGATTGCGAGACCAGCTTCCAGGAGCTGAAGCGGAGATTAGTGTCGGCTCCAGTTTTGGTTTTACCTTCTGGAGAGGACGGATTTGTACTCTACACCGACGCTTCTCTACAGGGTTTGGATGCAGCACGGCAGAGTAGTCTCTTATGCTTCTCGTCAGCTGAAGGAGCATGAGAAGAACTACCCAGTTCATGACTTGGAGTTAGCTGCCATCATCTTTGCTCTGAAGCTTTGGCAGCATCATTTATACAGTATTACATTTGAGATTCTCACTGATCATAAGAGTCTCAAATATATTTTCACTCAAAAGGAGCTTAATCTCCGATAGAGGAGATGGATGGAGTTCCTGAAGAATTATGATTGTACCATTAGCTATCACCCGGAAAAAGCTAATGTGGTTGCCGATGCACTTAGCCAGAAGTCCAGAGGGACTTTAGCCTGCCATCGAGTTGTGGTCACAGACTTGATTCAGGGTTTCTCCGAGTTAGACCTTGAGGAGCAGCGACAGACCGAGCAGGGTATTCTTGTTACCATAGTTGCTCAGTCGTCGATCAGGATGAGAATCCATGAGGCCCAGTTGTTGGGACCTCATAGAGTTCAGCAGGATGCAGAGTTGGTCCGTACTATCAGACGGAGGATGTCAGAGGCGCAGGACCGCCAGAAAAGTTATGCTGATCGGAGACGCAGACCACTAGAGTTCTCTGTTGGCGACCATGTATTTCTGCGAGTTTCGCCCACGAAAGGGGTGAAGAGATTTGGCCTCAGAGGTAAGCTAGTTTCGCGGTATATTGACCCTTTCGAGATCTTGAAGAGGATCGGAGCGGTAGCTTACCGGTTAGCACTACCACCATCCCTGGCAGGCGTTCACGATGTATTCCACGTATCTATGCTGCGGAGATATATGCCCGACCCGACGCATGTGCTGGCAGATATTCCAGTTCCAGTTCCAGTTCAGCCTGACATTACATATGAGGAGGTTCCGGTACGAATTCTAGACCAGAAAGAGCGTCAGTTGCGAAATAAGACTATTCGGCTGGTTAAAGTCGGATGGCAGCATCATTCGGACGAGGAGGCTACTTGGGAGCTCGAGGATACGATCCGAGCTCGATATCCCCATCTTTTCACTTGAGGTATGTGATTTAGTTTACCGTTCAGCATTTATACTCTTTACCTGTTATTAGTACTAGCTGATGGTAGATAACGAAATTTGGGGACCAAATTTTTTATTAGTGGGGGAGAATGTAAAATACCGAAAATAGGCGAATATTAATAAGGGAATTTTTCAGAATTTTTAAAAAATTTTCGGGAATTTTTCGGAGCTCGTATGGACGAGTTTATGGGGATAAATATTGGGCCCCGGGAAAGCCTGTTTAGGCTACCCATTTAAGTGAGGAATTGTTTATTTTATAAATTCCTTTTTCCTTTTTCTTATTTCTTTTCCTTTATTCTCTTCCTCACCAAAACCCCGTGCCCTCACCCGCGCCTATTTTCTTCTCTCGCGCCCAACGCTGGCTCTAACTGCCCGCGGCAGTTCCTTTCCTCTCCCCATCGCGCCGATTTCTTCTTCCTCCCCCCGAGCTGAACTCCTCTCCTCTTCTGCCCTAGCCTTTGTACAGCGCCACCACCGCCCTTCCTCTGCCGACAATGGTATATGGCTAAATCAGTCCTTTCCACGTCAGTACAAAACATGTACTCAAATGTGCTCTAGACACATAACTAAGCACAAATAACGTAAAGGTTCGAACCTCTAAAAATAGAGTATGGAAATCCTCTACTGATCAACCAACAAAACTAAATCATTCCTCTACTAACTAATCAAGAATACCTTAATCCTCCATAAGTAACTAAGGTATATCAAACCACGACTACCCAACTCGACAAACGTAAATCAGTCTTCTACTGACCGATCTAATAAGAGTAAATCAATATTTACTGATAAAAATTAACTAAGATAAAATGGTATACTACATTATTAAATAACTAAATCAGTTCATGGGTCAATTCAACACTAATTACATCAACTCAAACTAGAGAATGTCAACCCACATAATACCATATGTATAAATGTGTACGACCCAAAATAAAAAGTCAGAATTCAAGATCATCAAGACACCCTCATTTTTTTTCCAAAAACATCAGCCCACATAATATCATATGAATAAGTCTCTACTCCCCATGAGGGCAATTTAGCATTCAAAACATCAAATCATTATTTATCCACATAGTCCAATATCAGAGGAAGCAAATATCAACCAATTTTTTTTTATCATCCTGTTAACTAATCACAACTAACCAGATTTATTAAAATCTCATAAGCACACTCAACCGTAAACTCTCTAGCACCCAATTTATAATCTGATCACCAACTATAATCAGTAAACCTATGAACATCATACATAACACTATGTCACCATCAACGACAACCCAAATACTATATCATCAAAATAGTTATCCACTAATAGATCATCAAAACAAATATCTAGTAATAGATCATCAGACAACCACATAACATTTACTCTCATAAATCATTAGAAATCAACATATCACAATATCTGATCTCATAATATCCCTTAACCTCAAACCATTCTCAACAATGACCAAACATGGTAACTCCCAAATGAACAATTTTCATCGTATCGGGTACCCTAATATCCAAAAGATATGAGTATAAAAACTCTACTAACTAAATCAACAGGAATTATGTAGGTATCATCCACTACCCAGCTAACAATAGTAGAGGCTGGTATGTGCCTCCATCTCCTACTAGTAGTAACAGAAGCTAAAACTACTGATGGTATGATAAGAAAAATCACCAGAGACTATAATCCTTGATCTCTATTAAGGTCAACCATGCTCAATGGCTAACCCATCACATGTACTATGTGCTACAACAACCAAACAGGTACTACATAAAGAATGCTAATACCTATCATAAACTATAAAATTAAACATCATACCTATATGCCGTCTGGAGATGTTCCATCGCTGTCCAATCCCCAACTTCTGACCTCAAAATTCCGAACATGAAAATCACCGAAAATCCATATAAATCCGAAACGGAAGTCCAAAATATATACATAATGGAAAATCCATGCAATCCAAATAACTACCCAGTTTGCCTCGCAAACTTGGGCTAATCCAAAAATCCAGAATACCAAAAGCAGGTATCATAACCCACTCTGATACCAATAAATTAGTATCAGCCAAATCTCAAAAATCCGTAACACGAAAATCAAACAAGTATCGACAAACTTTGGCGCTCTGATATCAATAAATTGGTATCAGGTTATCCCTAATATCTAAAATACAAAAACAAACGATCGTAAAACTTAAGCTCTGATACTCAAACCCGTTGCTAAGCCAAACCTAACTTTGTCCTTTTCTCAAGAAAAATGTCAAAATCTCAACTTGACATTTTTTTGCCTCTATCCTAATTAGGGCTGTAAACAAGCCGAGCCGAGCCGAGCTTTGGGGTGTTCAAGCTTGTTTGATAAGATAACCAAGCCGAGCCGAGCCGAGCCGAGCTTAAAATGAACCAAGCTTTTGAAATGAGTGTTCAAGCTTGGCTTGGTTTATTTTTTATGAGCTTGAGCTTGTTTGAAGCTTGGCTTGAGCTTGGTTCGTTTAGATGTTTTCAAGCTCTCAATTCAAGCTTGGCTTGAGCTTGGTTCGAGCTTGGCTTGAGCTTGGTTCGAGCTTGGCTTGAGCTTGGTTTGAGCTTGGTACGTTTAGATGTTATCAAGCTCTTAATTCAAGCTTAGCTTGAGCTTGGTTCGAGCTTGGCTTGAGCTTGGTTTGAGCTTGGTTCGTTTATATGTTATCAAGCTCTCAATTCAAGCTTGTTTGATTGCTTGAAACTTTTAATTGTTTGATTGGTTATTAAGATTGATAATTTAAATTTATTTATTTTATTTTATTATTTATTTAGCATATTGAAAAGAATTTTATTAATAGTATTGTTCGTGAACATTGTTCACGAACGTTGTTCACGAACATTGTTCACGAACGTTGTTCACGAACCTTAACGAGCTGAACACATATGTGTTCAAGCTTGTTTGTTTAGCTTAACGAGTTGTTCAAGCTTGTTTGTTTAATTAATCTAATGTATATTGAACGGACATAAACAAGCTCTTACCAAGCCGAACACCAAGCTTGTTCACGAACGCTTGGTTCATTTACAGCCCTAATCCTAATTGTGCTAATTTTAATTGAGGCAAAATCGTCAAATTTTGGCACTTTTACTCTCCCAAAGAGTATCAATTAAACCTCCTCATTTTCAAGGTGTGACATTACCTTAAAAATGCTCCAAAGTGCCAACATCACCATGGTTAGGTTAATTACCTTTCTGATTAGAGTTGACACTATCTAGACCCATCTCGGGTGTAGAGAATATACTCTTAGGAATCCAAAATCTATTGGTACTCATTGGGTGTGCTAGGTACTCACTAGGGATAACTTCCCTAGTTACCTTCCTAATGACCTTCCTAGACTTCATAGTATTGGTCTCTTACGACCGACAAGAGGAGGGGTGAATT
The DNA here is from genome assembly GCF_018446385.1 of Zingiber officinale. NCBI lineage: Eukaryota > Viridiplantae > Streptophyta > Magnoliopsida > Zingiberales > Zingiberaceae > Zingiber > Zingiber officinale. The sequence continues at coordinate 13,147,329 of NC_056002.1, forward strand.
GCCCTACACAATATAAAACAAAAAACACCCTTCTCGACTTTTTAAACTAAATTAAAACACACATGTTTAATAGTAAACTAATCAAAAAGAAAGTAGAGGCAGATCTTTTTACTTGATTTGCAATTAGAAGATTGCTAGTCAAAGATATTGAAAGCTCACTATCAAATCTCCTTTTGATGGAGAAGTCTCTTACAGTTGTTAAAACACTAGCTCACAAAGTAGAACAGAAGAGAAGATTTTTACAAGTGTTGTTTTGACTACTAAGATCAGAGTTGTATTTATAGCCTTGCTCCAGGCGCCTAGAAGGTTTCAGGCGTTTGAGTGCGGATAAAATTTTATCCACGTCGCAACGAATTCCAACGGCTCGGTGAAGATAGAGTTTGTGGTTTGGGCGCCTGGACACGGTCCGGGCGCTCGGACTGTGTCGATACAATCCCCCTAGACGAGGCGTCCCTGGGGGCGCCCAAGGGATCCGGGCTCTCGGACCGGGTTCGGGTGCCCCGGAAGTCAACATCTTGTTGACTGTCCTGTTTCTCCCTGTTCCGGCTCCGTTCGCTTGGGTGATTTCGACCATCTGGAATAAGGCTCACCCGAACCCATTTTTCGGGCTTCTCCTCGAGCAAGCTTCCTCTCCGGCTTCTCGTTCCTCGGAAAAGCTGCGTGCTTCCTTCTCATCCACCAGCATACTCTTCCGCAGCTCCTCATCCCTTGGATGTACCGAGTCGGTCGACTTTCTCCTGTGTCGTCCTTCTCGCTAGTTGCGTGTTTCACTCGACTTCTTGTGCTCCTAAGTTCATACACACTTAGACACAAGGATTAAACCACAACAGAACCTAACTTGACTTGGTTGATCATATCAAAACTACCACGGAGTACTTATAATCTCTCTCTTTTTGATATGAGCAAACCAAATTAAGTTAGAGTAATAACAAAAAAACAAATAACAAAAAGGTAACAAGTATAATTTTTATAATTTAAAAAATATGCAAAAATCAAGATTGCAAAAATTCAAGATGTACCCTCCCCTAGACTTACTCTCTAATTCTCCTCCTTTGATCAAATTAAAAATAAGGGTATGCTATGAAAATAACTTGAAGTAAATTCAAAACAGAGTATAAGGAATAAAAATACAGTGACTATCGTCCAGAAAAATCATAAACTTTAAAATTTTGAAAATCTAGATTTTAACAATTTATAAACTATTTTTGGAAAAAATAATTTATTCGTGGGAAAATTATGAAAATATTTATAACGGTTAAACAACCATATCCAAACCAGAGATAGAATTTTCACGAAAAATTAAAATTAATTTAAGCAGTAATAAATTCTTTTCTTCATAAAGATATATTTCTTTAAAAATTGCTTAAAAATAGTTTCTAAGTTCAAAAAATCGTAATTTTTTTTTAAATATGTATTATAGTAAGTTGCTTTGCATAAAAAATAAAATTTCAAAAAATAACTTTGTGAAAAGTTTTAATATTAAAAGGGTAGCATTTGGATAAATAATTCATATAAAATTCATTAACGGTAAAAAAATTTAAAAAATATTTTATTGAACAGAAAATATGATAACTTTTTTATAGAAAATTGAATTTTGCAAAAACTACTTTGCGAATTATTTTTGAATTTTAAAATATAATTTTTATTAAAAATTTATTAAAAATAATTTAACGGTCAAAAAAATTTAAAATTTTTCCTACGGATAAGTGATGAAACTTTCTTTCTGAAAAAAATTAAAGTGAATTAATTTCTAATAGAAATTATATGAAACAATTTTATTTAGATAATTCCAAGCAAACAACAAAAATTAAATCAATTCAAAAGTATGAAATGCATAGAAATTTAATTTAAGTACGATTTTGGAACCCAATATAGATCCCTTCTACCAAATTAATGAAAAAATTTCTTGGAATGTATTTTTGTGATATTCTTCTAATTTTTTCCTTATGATATCTAAAGTGCATATTTTAGTCTTTTGAAATTTGAAATAGCTATATTCGAACTTGTAGAATTCATTAACTTTTCTATTTCTTCTTTCAATTTTTCATTTTCAATTTTTAATTTTTCGAAATCTTCTAATCGACAAGATGTTGCTAAAGTTCCTTTTAACTCACTATTTTCTTTTAATAATTTTTTATTATAATTTCTAATTGATAGGAATTTTTTGATAAGATTTTAATAAATTTAAATAATTGGTGTGGAGGTTGAGACTATACTCGACTTACCTTGTTAATCTCATTATCTGATGCTCCTTCTGTAGAGCTGTTTTCTTCTAACATTGCTCCCCCTTCATCGATGCTCTCGATGCTCATCTCCGATGGACTTGCTCCATTGTCTTTTTGGTGACTTGCCATTAATGCAGGTTCGACATAGGCTACAACATCTAAATCTGATGATGATGTTTCATTCTATGCCGCCTTTAGATTCTTGTGTTTCTTTTGGGTCGCTCTTTTGTCCTTTTCCTTGTCCTTATCCCTGTTCTTCAGTTTTGGGCAGTTGTCTTTGACGTATCCTTCTTCATTGCAATGATAGCATCTCACCTTTTTTTCCCTTCTTTTGGCCTGCATTTGATTGAGTTTAATAGTTCTAAAAAACTTTTTGAATTTTTTTTTACCATAAACGTTGTTTCGTCATCGTCGAGGGAAGTTTCAGAATTTTGTTTGTGTATTTTTACCTTTAAGGCAATGTTGTGCTTTGACTCCTTCTTTAGATCTGCATATCTTGACTTGTGAATTTTAAAAGTTGAAAAAATCTCTTTTAAATTCTTTACCTCTAAGTCCCTAGAGATGAAATATGCATATACTAGGGTTAACCATTCAGGAGTCCTAGGAAAAGCGTTAAGCGCATACCTTAGTGAATCTCAGTTAGTTACCTTTTCTTCGAGATTCGTGAGTTCGGTGTGAGTTCTTTGATTCTCGAGTGGAGGTATGCGATGGTTTCGCCTTCTTCTAACCGGAGATTGCTGATCTGGTTTTGGAGTAAGTCTCGTATTGCGAGTTTTGTCTCTAAGGATCCTTCATATAGTTCCAGGAATTTTTCCCAGAGCTCTTTGGCTAACTCATAGGCTCTGATCTGGTTGAATTCTTATGGCAGTAAAACACTCAATAGATGGAATTCTGCGTTATCGTTTGTCACGAAGTCGGCTTGCTCTTTTTTCGTCCATTGATGTTCTTCTTTATCATTCCCTTGCTAATCCTTCGGTGCTACAAAATCATATTTCATTATTATTAATAATTCAAAGTCAGTTTTAAAAAAATACTTCTATCTTCTTTTTCCAAATTGTGAACTCCCGCTCAAACTTAGGTGGTAGATGCTCGTCCAGCCATTGTCTTCTGTGCTTCAGTCAGCGATTAGTCCTTCATAAGCGATTGTGCTCTGATACCACTTGTCGGTCTCTTACGGCCGACAAGAGAGGGGGTGAATTGCCCTGCACAATATAAAATAAAAACACCTTTCTTAACTTTTTAAACTAAATTAAGACACACTTGTTTAATAGTAAACTAATTAAAAAAGAAAGTAGAGGCAGATCTTTTTTACTTAGTTTGCAATTATAAAATTGCTAGTCCAAGACATTAAAAGCTCGCTATCAAATCTCTTTTTGGTGGAGAAGCCTCTTACAGTAGTTAAAGCACTAGCTCACAAAGTAGAACAGAAGAGAAGATTGTTTACAAGTGTTGTTCTGACTACTAAGATTAAGATTGTATTTATAGCCTTGCTCCGGGCGCCTGGAAGGGTTCCTAGAGCCTGAGTGTGGATAAAATTTTATCCACGTCACAACGGATTGCAACAGCTCAATAAAGATAGAGGTTTTTGGTCCGAGCACCTGGACTAGGTTCGGGCGCCTTGACCGTGTCAATACGGTCCCATTGGACAAGGCGCCCCGGGGGTTGCCCAGGGGATTCAAGTGTCCGGAGGTCTGCAAGTCCAGGCGCCCCAGACAGTCAACATCTTGTTGACTATCCGATTTCTCCCAGTTCCAGCTCCGTTCGCTTGGGTGATTTTGGCCATCCGGAATAGAGCTCACCCGAACCTATTTTCCGACCTTCTCCTCGAGCAAGCTTTTGCTCCGGCTTCTCGTCCCTCAGAAATGCCGCACACTTCCTTCTCATCTGCCAGCGTACTCTTCCGCAACTACTTGTCTCTCGGACGCACCGAACCCGTTGACTCTCTCTCGTGTCGTCCTTCTCGCTAGCTGCGTGTTTCACTCGCTTTCTTGTACTCCAAAGTTTTTGCACACTTAGACACAATGATCAAACCACAACAGGACCTAACTTGATTTGGTTGATCATATCAAAACTACCACGGGGTACTTACACATAGAACCCTTGGCCATGCTAGACTCCTTTAGGTTAACTCTAGAGATAACTTTTCTTGTGACCTTCTTAGTGACTTTCTTAGGCTTCTTAGAAGTCTTAGTCACCCTTATCCTTTCCAGGTTACTTCTAGGGATAACTTCCCTTATTATTTTGACTTGATTCTTAGACCCAGGGTTAGTCTCATATCTATATGAAACTTTATGATAAGAAGGCACATTCTTCTTACCTTTAGGTTTGTAACTCAAACCCCTTTTACCATCGAATAACTCTTGCCTATATATCCCTAGACTGTGATCATTTAATCTCTCTTAAACATATTTTTCATTCTTTTTAAGGTCTTTTTCAATTTATCAAGTCTTGACTTCAAGACTTGATTTTCTATCCTTAGATCCTTAGAGTTGGATTTTTCTTGATTTCCTATGGCATCTTTATTTTTAGGCATATACTTAAAATTCTCATAGTTCTTGTCTAAATTGTTATTTACCTTCCTAGTGTTAGATGAGATAGTCTTAGCATGATACGCTATATATTTTTCCTTAATCCTACTATGCTTCCTATTTTCATGATAAATGACATTAAAATGATATAGATTATACTGAGCATGCTTTTTATCATGGTTTATGTTAGGGTCGTTTGGTGCTAGAGGGGGAGGGGGGGGGTGAATTACTCGTCACGCGTCTCGTTGCTTGCTTCTTGGTGATGATATGCAACGGAATGAACAAGAAATAAAACTTACAACGCTAACACAAGGATTTACTTGGTATCCACCTCAAGATGAGGTTACTAATCCAAGAATTCACACACATGAGCACTCTCCACTAAGAAAATACTCCTCGGTAACTACCAGAGGTGGAGAAACCTCGTACAACACTCACACATACAACACTCAACACAAGAAGAAAAATACAATGAATACAAGTGTAAAACCCTCTCTTCTTGCTAACTTGCTGCTTGTTGTTGTCTCTTAAACCTTGGAAGTGCACCGACACTTGTCCCCAAGAGCCTCCAAGAACTGGCTGTGAGCGTCGAGGAAGAGCGGGTGAAGATCGGGAGAAGTGTTGCGGAGAAGAAGCTCGCCAACGACTATATACCTCGCACTCCTAGGGCTCCTAATCAATTGGGCATGCTCCCAATTGATTGCCACATCAGATCTGTATCATCCTAGCCGTCCATCGCTCGCTTCCTACGCAACAATCGAATCCCAATCGATCGGCCGATCGATTGGGGAGGCCTGAATCAATTGACCGATCGATTCAGAGCGCCTTTGTACTCTTTGGAGAAAATCCGGAATCGATTGACCAATCGATTCCGTTTGCCTCGTGTTCTCACGACAAAAACTGAGCCCAATCGCTCGACTAATTGATTGGCAGCTTTTGAATCGATCAACTGATCGATTTAGAAGCTCACTATTCGCTCAGACACTCTCCCAATCGATTGACCAATCGATTGAGGAAGTTTTGATTGATTACCAACCAATTGATTGGCTGATCGATTGACCCCCTCCCCCCCCAATCGATTAGCAAGTAGAAAAAAGTGTAGAGCTTGAAACGAGCTTTGTTTTGCATCCGAGATCACCTCATTCCAATATCCGAGTCAAAAGTTATGGCCTTCGGAAGTTTACTACGTCTGAACTTTCTAGTTCCATGCCAACTCCCTATTGGACTTACGACCGCTAAGTGTTCGGTTAACTTTTGACCTATTTGGACTTTTTCTTTGCCAACTTCTCGTTGGACTTCTGATCACCAAGTGCGGTCCTCCTTGACCCACTTAGATTTACCGTCTCGTGCCAAGTGTCCGGTCCAATATGACCCACTTGGACTTCCTTCCACCAGATGTCCGGTCACCCTTGACCCATCTGGATTTCCTTGTGCCAAGTATCCGGTCAATCCTTTGACCTACTTGGACTTCTCAATACCAAGTGTCTGGTCAACGTTGACCCACCTGGATTTCCACGTGCTTGGCTTCACTCATCAGATCTTTCCATCTTCCTAGTTTCACTCACTAGGACTTCCCATCTGCCAAGCTTCACTCACCAGGACTTTCACCTAGCTGTACTCACTAGGGTTTTCACCTGGATTTACTCACCAGGATTTTCCCACTATTTGACTTTACTCACCAGGACTTTCACCTGCCTGACTTCACTCACCAAGACTTTCTCATCAAACTGGTCAAACCTTGACCAGAGGAAAATTGCTCCAACAATCTCTCCAATCAGATGATTTCACCTGTAATCTCCACGTATTGTCAGTCTCTATGTATTATCAAACATCGAAACTCAAACGTTAAGACTCAAGCTTACGCAAAATCAAGCTTAGTCAACCTGATCAACCTTTGTAGGATCAAAAGCGCTAGAGGGGTGAATAGTATTCATGACTTTCACGTCGTTTTAAAACAATCGATCGAAGTAAACATTACGCAGCGGAATAAAAGAAACAACACACGAGCACACCAAGGAATTACTTGGTTCGGAGTCTGTGACTACTCCTACTCCAAGGCCCACACTCATTGAATGTTTACTTTGAGCAATTCACTATCAATCCAGAAATATTACAAAAGAAGTATTATAATTTAAATTCAATAAATAAAAGTATACCAACAACTCAAGAATGGAGAAAGTCGAGCTTGTGGTTGTCGGAGTAGTGTTATAGCTTTGCCAGATTGTTTTGTTAGTAGTGCGCAGTTGAAGAATCGTTGAAAACTGTTATTCTCAAGCATCTGGTTGAGATAGGCTTATATTGCCTGTTGAGGGCGCCTCCAACCTCGCTAAAACCGCAGCGTCGATAAGCCCTGCGTCGCCCGCTGCTTATCTGTTTGATAGCGCCTCCAAGCTCCATGGAGGGCGCCCTCTACCTAGTGTCCAGGTCGCCTCCAAGCTCCATGCAGTACACCCTCTGCCCTGCTGCACGGAGGTCTTCGACTAGTGCACCCGAGGCGCCTCCAAGCTCCATGGAGGGTGCCTCGGGTACCGTTCATCCGAGCCTTTACATATTTTTCACTCCTTGCAAGATGTGTTAGTCCTAAATACAAAACATATCCTGAAAAACAGAGTTAAGAACAATAAAATAAGATTAAGATAAATATTTGACAGTCACCGGACTGTCCGGTTCTTATTGGGGAGTTGCAAACATAGTCCCACATTGAAAACACATGGGAAAGATCGTGAGTTTATAAGAGAAAGATATCTCCATTTGGCATGAGGAGGATCAAAAAGAATTTTAGATATCTCCACAATGACATGATATTGTCCACTTTGGGTCTAAGCCCTCATGGTTTTGCTCTTAGGCTCTACCCAAAAGGTCTCATTCCGATGGAAATATTTTTTCTCTTATAAACCTATGATCTTTCCAATGTATTTTCAATATGAGACTATATTTGCAAGCTTGCAACCCCAACAGTTCTGACTTTAAATTTCGATCAGGAGACCTTAGGTTGAACCGACGCCTATTGTTCCCTCACCGGAGAACGCGTTCTCACCTACTCCACTCAGGAGAATTTACCTGTTGCCAGTCCGGTCTTCCAAACTGACTGGACTTTTGCTCAGCACCTGAGGCTTCCGGTCTTCATGCTGGACGCCCGCTTCACGACCCGCTTAGACTTCCATGCGGTCCGCGACCACCAAGATTTCAACCTAGAGTCTCCGACTCTAGGATTTTTGTCGGAAGCACTCGATCTGCTAAGACTTTCCTCTTAGGGTTACCACCCCCTAGGACCTAGGGTTACCGCCCCTAGAGTTTTCCACCTGCTTAACTGCAGCTAGGACTTTTCTTCACCTAAGGTTACCACCCCCTAGGACCTAGGGTTACCACTCCCTAGGGTTTCCCACCTGCTTAGAATCCACTAGGACTTTTGCATAAGACAACTTAGGACTTTCCTGCGAGCTCAATCAAACTTGTTATCTCATAAGACAACTTAACTTTAGACCCTTTAACATAATCAAAACTCAGGTTCGATCGTCTGGTGCTCCCTGCACCAACAATTCTCCCTTTTTGATTATGACAACCTGGTTCAAAGTTAAGTAAAACATAACTATAATAAAAGTAGTTTAAGCAAGAGTATATAAACTTTATATAACATTTTACATAACAAAAACTCTCCCTTATGTTTTCTTAACTTAACTTTAACTATTTTGTCCCCTTTTGACATAAATCAAAAAGAATATAAGTAGAGAGAACTATGAAAAAAAAACTAGCTTTTAATCTATTTAATTTGAAGCTCCCCCTGAAAGGTAGCACCCCCTATTTTTTTTAAAAAAAACCTTAGCTAAATTCTTAGATTTTTTAAGAAACTTTGTCAAGTACCTAGCTTTTGAAAAAGAATTTTGATAAAAGGCATAGTTAAGTACCTAGCTTTAAAAAATTTTGATAAAACTTTGTTAAGTCCTTACCTTTAAAAAGATGTTGATAAAAGTTTAGTTTTGATAAAGGATTTAGCTTTATAAAGATTTTAATAAAAAACTTAGTTAAAAGTACTCAGTTAAATTTTTTTTATAAAAGTTTAGTTTAAAAACTTAGTTAAGTACTTAACTTTCAAAAGATTTTGATAAAAACACTTAGTTTTAAAAAGATTTTCTTCAAAAAATACTTAGTTAAGAAAATGATTTCTTTGAAAAATATTTAAAAAATACTTTATCAAGTACTTAGTTTTTGAAAAGATTCTTAAGAAAGACTTAGTTAAGTATATTGAAACTTAATGAAAAATATTTTTTCAAAAATTTATTTTTCTAGATACAAAAATATTTGAACTTGATGAAATATTTAATGTTTATTTTAAAAAATTTTGAAAAAGAATCAATGCTTTAATTTTCTTTCACACCCCCTTAATTAATGCCAAAAATATCTTAGGATGTCCTAGAGTCCAGACATGAAAATTCAAAGTAAAAATACAAGTTTAAAATAGAAGTAATTATTTATTATCCTAATTTTCCATCTCACCCTTTCTAAGTTATCAAACATGTTCAGCTCATGAGTTTGTGTGAGATGAACTTAAGTTAATTTCCAACTTAAATTTAAGTTTATAAATATTTAAAGATATTGAAAATATTTATGTTTGAACTTAAATTTAGAAAATTTTAAATTTTAATTTGACTTTAAATTTGAATTTCAAAAATATTAAATTTTAAAAATATTTAAGTTGATGTATTTTGAAAAATATTTAAGTTTGATCTAGATTTCAAAATATTAAATTTTGAAGAATATTTAATTTTGACTTAGAATTTGGATTTCAGATATTGAAATTGAGATTTAAAAACTTAAGTTTGACTTTTGAATGAGTTTGAATTTTAAATTTTAAATTTTAAATTATAAGTATAAATTTAAAATTTAAGAATTAATTAGCATTAAGATTTTAAAGGTTAATTATACTTTGAAAACCAATTAATGTTAACATTTTGAAAATTAATTAAATTTGAAAGTTAATTGATATTTGAAACTTAATTAGATATGAAAATTTTGAAATTAAAGTTTTGAAATTAATTAAAGTTTTATAGTTTTGAAATTAATTAAGGTTTTAAAATTAATTAAGCTTAGAAATTAATTATAATTTTGTAATTAATATTTGAAAATAATTAAATTTTGAAAATGATTTGAGAAGATTTTGAAAAAGAATTAGGATTTTGAAATTAATTAAGTTAACTTTATTAAGTTGAGTTAAATTTATTAAGTTGAATTAGTTTAAGTAAGTTAAATTTATTAAGTTGACTAAATTTATTCTAAGTCCACCTCATCCTTTTCTAAATTTTCAATCAGGGATCTTATGGGTTATTGTGAGATGGTTAATTTAATCTTTGATTTAGGTTATCATCTAAGGATTAATTTATATTTGAGTTAGACTCAGGTTTTCAATTAATCAATTAAATATTCATTCCAAATATTAACTTCCAGACTGTGGCGAGGCACTAGGCCTTCTTGGGTATGAGATCATCTACCACTTCTAGACAAAGTCTTTCAACGTAGTTGGATATTTAATTTTCTTTTTGAAACTCCTAGGTCTAACTAGTCAAGTGTAAATCACGCTTAGGTCCTTTTCTAACCTAATCTAAGCATGTATAATAAAAGCAGTAAGACAAACATCAAACAATTTTATTTATAAAAACGATTTTTCTATTGGCTCCCCCTGGATCATAGCCTCAATAAGGTCTATCAAGATAGTGGATTTGATCCTTGGGGACTTAATATTGTCCAAGTCTAACTTGATTAATCAAATTTCACTTGGGGACCCATACTTGAACTATTTTTCGATCAGCTCTATTTACAAGTGATAAATATGATTTGAATTTGTATTTAGTCTTGTATCCAAGTCCAGATCGATTGTATACGACCTTTTTCTTCCTAAGAATCAAATCAAGATTATTGGAACCCAAGGTGAACCGTTCCAATGTTCCCTTAAGTTCCTTGACTTGATCTTTCAGACTGGAATTTTCTTTCTTAAGTTGTTGAACCTGAGTTGAAGTTCCAGTTTGAATAGGTTCGGTCAAGGAGCTTGGGCTAGTCGCTTCCTTAAGGGTTGTTACCTCCTTTTGGAGTGACTTGACTTGAATATTGACTTAGCTAATTTGTGCATTAAATAGTTAATTAAATTATACAGTTTATCTACTTGAGAAGATCTTACAGTGGTGTTTGGCCTTTCGGAAATGGATACTGATCCGTGGCTTGTTTTAGACTCGGCTTCGGATTCGCTCTCGGCTTCAGACTTGGAGTCGGTTTCGGCAATGTACGCTTGTACCGGTAGAGCGAGGAAACTTATTTGCTTGTGTTCTTCTTCGTCTGACTCTTCCGATGACTCGGACCATGTTGCTTTCAAGGACTTCCTTCTTCGTTGCTTCTAGTTCGGACAGTCTAGCTTGTAGTGTCCCTTCTGGTTGCAATCGTAGCAAGTAACTCCAGATTTGGCCTTCGTGTTCGATGGAGTCACCTTCTTCTTTTTGCATATTTTTCGTATCAGGTTGACGAGTTCGCTTGCTTTCTCGTCGTCGTTCTCATTTAAGTCTGATTTATCTTCAGACTCGGGTTAGGTTCTGCGCTTTGCTTTTGGTTCCCGCGTTCTGCTTGTTCCTGCAATAAAGGCTATATCTTTCTCGGGCGAACGTGCATTAGTCTGTTCGTGCAATTCAAATTCTGAAACTAGCTCATCTAGTTTAATTAAAGAAAGGTCCTTGGATACTTTGTAAGCATCTACCATGGATGCTCACAAGGTATTCCTCGGAAAAGCATTAAGTGCATACCTTAATACATTACGGTTCTCCACTTTCTGCCCAATCGCGTGAAGTCCGTTCAGTAGATCTTGTATGCGAGCATGAAGCTGGCTCGCTGACTCACCTTCCTACATTTTTATATTATATAATTTATTCAAAATTAGATCTCTTTTACTTACCTTCGTGTCGGAAGTCCCTTCGTGGAGCTCGATTAGCTTTTCCCACATATCTTTGACGCTTGAGAACGAGCCGACTCGGTTGAGTTCTTCTTTGGTTAGGCCGCATTGAAGAGTACATGTTGCTTTGGCGTTGGCCTTGACCTTTTTTATTATACTTGCGTCCCAGTTCTCTCATGATACTGGTTTTTCTATGCCGTCGAGTGGGAGTGAGATACCGATTTTGACGATCATTCACATCTCGAATTGAGTTTGGAGGTAGGACTCCATTCGACCCTTCCAGTAGTCGAAGTCTTCGCCGGTGAAGAGCGGCGGGCGAACTGTGCTATAACCTTCTTGATGAGTCATTTAAGAGGAAACCTCGTCCACATAAAAAAAACAGCAATGATTCCAAGACTGGGTCTTAGATTTAGTAGTGCGGGAGTAAGAAAATATAATAAAAACTCGAGTGGTGGTTGCATCGACTTCGAGAAATAGAAAAAAAACTCGATCAATAAAACAAATCGGAAGGCGGAAATTTTACCAATTCTGATTGACTCCGAAAAATTTAAAATTACCACGAAAAAAAATTGCTTAAATGGTGGTTTCACCAATTCGAAGCAGCCCCGCTCTGATACCAATTGTAGGATCGAAAGCGCTAGAGGAGAGGGGGTGAATAGCGCTCGTGGCTTTCACGTCGTTTTAAAACAATTGATCGGGGTAAACGTTAGGCAACGGAATAAAAGAAACAACACACGAGCACACCAAGGAATTACTTGGTTTGGAACCTGTGACGACTCCTACTCTAAGGCTCACACTCGTTGAGTGTTTACTTTGGACAATTCACTATCAATCCGGAAATATTACAAAAGGAGTATTACAATTTAAATGCAATAAATAAAAGTATACCAACAACTCAAGAATGGAGAAGGTTGAGCTTGTGGTTGTCGGAGTAGCATTATGGCTTTGTCGGATTGTTTTGTTAGTAGTGCGCGGTTGAAGAATCGTTGAAAACTATTATTCTCAAGCATCTGGTCGAGACATGCTTATATAGCCTGTTGAGGGCGCCTCTAATAGCATGGAGGGTGCCTCCAACCCCACCAAATTCGTAATGTTGATAAGCCCTGCGTCGCCCGCTACTTATCCGCCTGAGGGCGCCTCCAAGCTCCATGGTCGGCGCCCTCTGCCTAGTGTCCAAAGCGCCCTCTACCCAGTGTCTAGGGCGCCTCCAAGCTCCATGGAGGGTGCCCTCTATCCTGTTGCGCGGAGGTCTTCGACTAGTACACCCGAGGCGCCTCCAAGCTCCATGGAGGGCGCCTTGGGTACTGTTTATCTGAGGTTTTATATCTTTTTTCACTCACTGCAAGATGCGTTAGTCCAAAATACAAAACATATCCTGCAAAATAGAGTTAAGCATAATAAAATAAGATTAAGATAAATATTTAACAGTCATCGGATTGTTCGTTTCTGACTTTGAATTTTCATTCGGAGACCCTAGGTCGAACCGACGCCTACTGTTCCCTCACCGGGGAACGCATTCTCACGTACTCCACTCAGGAGAGTTTTCCTGTTGCCGTCCGGTTCTCCAGACCGACTGGACTTTTGCTCAGCACCCGAGGCTTCCGATCTTCATGTTGGATGTTCGCTCCGTGACCCGCCTAGACTTCCACCCAATCCGCGACCACTAGGATTTCAACCTAGAGTCCCCGACTCTAGGATTTTTGCCTGAAGCACTCGACCTGCCAAGACTTTCCGCCTAGAATTACCACCCCCTAGGACCTAGAGTTACCGCCCCCTAGGGTTTTCCACCTACCTAACCACAGTTAGGACTTTTTTCACCTAGGGTTACCACCCCTAGGACCTAGGGTTATCACCCTCTAGGGTTTTCCGCCTGCCTAGAATCCACTAGGACTTTTACCTAAGACAACTAAGACTTTCTTGCAAGCTCAATCAAACTTGTTAGATCATAAAACAACTTAACTTTAGACCCATTGACATAATCAAAACTCAGGTTTGATCGTCTAGTGCTCTCATCACCAACAACCTTGATCAGAAGGATATTGCACCAACAGTTTAAAGGAATTGCATCAATAAATGATATCATAAGTTTGCTCTTAAGAGTTCCCCCTTGAGTTAAGATTCCTCCTTTAGTCTTGGTCAAATTTCTTCCCTTTGGATATTGACTCTGAGAATATCCCTATTGATTACAAGAAAAACACATAATATGTTCCTTGCCTTTTTGTACGATGGGATCGACCTTCCTTTGCTTCTTCTTGCTCTTCGGTGCCACTTGACTCTTCTTCTTGGTCAATTTTGAACACTTACTCTTGAAAAACACACAATATGTTCCATTTGTTTTTTCTTGTCCTGTGGAGATAGCATAATATTCCTCTCCATTTGACCCGAAAGTAGAAGCCTTTTCTTACTCCGGTGTCAATTAATGACGCTCCCCCTCAATTCTTGAGGTGGGGGCCTCTTCAATTTCTTTATCTTCGGATGTTGAGCATCCCTCAACCTCTGAATCCTCGTGCACATCAAACAAAGAGTATGCCCCTTTTCCTTTGTCCTTGCACTCTCTTGAGAATGGATCCTTTTCAATCTCATCTTCTTTGGATGTTGAGCATCTCTCAACTTCCGACTACTCTTCCTCTTGATCCAATAAATCTCCCTCTTTGATTTTTTCTTGATTTGGTACAGTGTAGGGATCTTCAAGAACCTTTGCCAATTTACTCCATAGCTCTTTGAAATCTTTATATTCTCTAATTTTGCATACAATAGAGCTCGACAATAAATTAACCAAGATTTTGGTTACCTTATTTGTTGGCGCAGGTAGGCCGGCAAGAGGGGGGTCAGGTGAATTATCTTGAAAATAAGTTAGAAGAATCTTGAGCTAGTTTTAGCAGGGATACAATATTAGTTAACCAAATATGATTAATAAACAACAACTTCTAAAGAACTAAGAGACTAGGATTTTTACTTGGTTACAATCTAGGTGGTTGTTAATCCAAGGTGTTTGCAAAGTTCCACTAAAAATATCTCCTTTGATGAAAGCAGAGAAGCCTTTTACACTCTTTCAAAAGATTAAAAAGTTCTTAGGAGATTAATACAGAAGTTGTTGAATATTTCTTACCTCCAGGGATCTTTTTATTACCCCTGGAAAACTCTATTTGAAGCTGAAAGGCACCTTTAATAGGGTTTAAGGCGCCTTCAATCAGAGAAATCTTATTATCGAAGATAAAACTTTATCTTCAACTAATGGTCACTGGAAGACGCCTTCTATAGGATGGAAGGAGCCTTCGACACTGTTCATCGAAGGCACCTTCTAGGCCATAGAAGGTTCCTGTCATGAGGTAGATTATCTCCTTACTAATCTCTTTGCGTGGGTGATGCTCCTGCTAACCGGAATTGAGCTCACACAAACCCAACTTCGACCTTCTCCTCGAGCAAGCTTCCTTCCTGACTTCTCATCCCTCAAACGTTATGCACATCCTTCTCGTCTACCAGTATATTCTTTCGTAGCACCTCATCCTTCAAATGCACCGAGCCTGTCAGTTCCTTTTCTGTGCCATCCTTCTTGCTAGTTACTTCTTCTGCTCGACTTCTTGTGTTCCTAAGCTTCTACACACTTAGACACAAAGATCAAATACAAACAGAACCTAACTCAACTCAGTTGATCACATCAAAATCAACCTGGGGGTACTTACATTAACATTTACCTCGCATCTTTGGATTTGTTCCTTGCTCCAATTACTTTTCTTGATGATTTTGCCTTTGCTATCCCTTGGAGCATCAAAGCCTTCCATTAGAGCAAACCATTGTTCTATCTTCATCATCAAGAAATTCTCGATCCTTGATTTCTAAGAATTAAAGCTTTTAGACATGAATGATGGAGGCGATCTAGTATTTGTAGGATCAAAAAGAACACTAGAGGGGGGGGGGGTGAATAGATATCATCAAAAAACTTGATTTAAAACTAAGTTACGCAGCAGAAAATGGAAGCAAAAAAGATAATGCTAACACAAGTTGGTTTTATTTGGTTCGGAGCTTTTGACGACTCCTACTCCAAGACTCACATTCGTCGAGTGCTTTCGTTGGGCAATCTATTAATAGTTTGAAAAGGTTATAAATTAAGTACAAGAACTATATATGAAAATTACTAGCAAAAAAAAACTGAGTAAAACTGAAGTCCAGTTGTCGATGGAGTGTTGCAGCGTTGCGGAACACTGAGTAAGAGAGAAACTTGTCGTAGTTGATATATGAAACTCTGGGTCGAAGGCCTTTAAATATGTCCATTCTGGGTGCCTGGAACCCCTCTGGGCGTCTGGACCATGTGACTTGGCCAATCAACGCGCTTCACGTCAGCTTATGGATAATTCTTCGAGTCCGGGCGCCTGGACTAAGTCCGAGTACCCAGACCCAAAGAATTTGTAGGATCGAGAAAGTGCGATAGAGGAGGGGAGGTGAATATCACATGTTTAAAAACACTCCTTTTCTTTTTAAAACAAAGTAACGCAGCGGAAAATAGAGACTCGTTTCAGTTACTTGGTTCGAAATCTACGTCGACTCCTATTGCAAGGCCCGCGATCCTTGATCGCACTGTTGGGCAATCCACTAAAATTCTTCTTTCCAAAAACCTCGGAGAGAAATAGATCGTATAATGAAATGTGTAAGATAGTAACAACTTACTATCTTACTTGAAATAGAGTACAAAACAAGCTAATTAAAAGTATACCGACACTCAATGCAGGATGGAACTCGGTTGGTACGTCTTGAGTTGAGCAGCAGCTTGTTTAGTGATAACTAGCAGACTTGTCATACGAATAGGAGCTTTGCACAACAATGAACACAGAACAGATGCACAACCTCAGACCTCAAGCTTCATTTTTATAAGAATCGTCAACGTTCGATCGACCGATCCTTGGATTATATTGGCCGAACCAGCTCCCTTCCTTCTTCGTTGATATCTGATGTTGATTCGATCTTCGGACATTAATTACATTTAATGGTTCAGTCAATCGATCCCTTTATTCAGTCGACCGAACAATAAACTTCCCTGTTCACCGAGATTCACACTTAATGCGCCTTTAATGTGATGATCATTCGATCGACCGATCCCTGTGTTCGGTCGATCGATCAGGTTGACTTCCCATGTCTGCTTCTGATCGAACTAATCTTTGTCATATCATCAATGTTCGGTCGACCGATCAAACCTTGATCGGATGTTGCTCTGCTTTGGTCTGAACTTGTCTTTTTTCTAAATTAAGCTTGTTTGGTCGATCAATCCTCCTGTTCGATCGATCGATCAGACTAGACTTGCAAAATAGAGTTATACAAAATATTCTTGTAAAATATAGATTAGCACAGTAATATATGATTGATGAGAAGTATTAGACAGTAGAACTGTCTTAATTTCAACTTGAAAATCTTCCCAGTTTCTTTAGTTGGATCAGCGACCTTAGATTGTTCGTATCATGTACACGACCTCACTATCGCTCCTCCAATTGCATGTCTCAACCTACCTGCCAAACATGGTCCTCCAGATATTTTTGGACTTTACAGCTTAGCATTGGATCGGTCACCCAGGACTTTCCCTCGATCTACAGTCCTCTAAACCTATCGAGCTTCTCTGCCAAGTGTCGAGTCCTCTCGACCACTTGGTCTTTCCGCCTAGCTTCCATGATCTGCTAAGTCTTTCTGCCTAGCTTCCATGATCTGCTAAGTCTTTCCTGCCTAGCCTCCAACTAGGACTTTTCTGGTTGAGTAAACAGCCTGCACACTTGGTCAACTTGTTAGATCATAACAAGACTTAACTTGAACCTTTGACAACATCAAAACTTAGGTTTGATTCTGGTGCAACTTGCACCAACAGAATTATCCATAAGCTGACGTGAAGCGCGTCGGAGCCTGGACTGAGTCCGGATGCTCTGATCGCCTAGGCACCCCGGGCTCGTCTAGACGAGCCTGGTCCGGGCGTTTAGACCAGCTCCGAGCCTCCAGACCAGCTCCAGGCGCCCGGACCCCTTTTCTTCAGCTTCTCCTCCTGCAAGAAAAGGTTAGTTTAAGCAATCGAAAAATATATTTTATCCTGCAAAACATAGTTAGCACAATATAATAAAATGTGAGTATTAATTAGATCATATCTTCATGAGAGTAGGACCTAGTCAAAATCTGAACTTAGGTTTCCCAAATAGATCTAAGTTGGATCGACGCCTACAGTTCCCTCATCGAGGAACACGCTCTCACTAGATCTCTCCCCCAGTTGCTTACCTTCACTTACCAATAACAATCACTTGGCTTGCTTTTGACCCACCAGGTCTTCCCGCCAGTTGTTAGAGTCGCAGACCTAACTGGACTTTGGCCGGTTATCACGTCCCGCGGACCCAACCGGACTTCCCACTAGATATCGGGCCTCGCAGACCTATCTGAACTTCCCACCAGTTATCAGGCCACACGAACCTAACTAGATTTCAGCTTGGTGTCAGGTCCCTCTGACTAATCAATTCCTACACACTTGGTAAAATAGTTAGACAAACAACATATCTAACTTTAACCTATTTGTCATACATCAAATCAGATTATTAGTGCAAGCTGCACCAACAGTATTATATCTGAGTCCATATCAGAAACCTATCTTGAAGTTGAGCTCTTTTGATACTAGCCTTTAACTTGTTGAAATTATGACTTCAACTTCTTCTTCCTCTAACTCGTTGCCATTTCGGGCGATGAGTTCAGTGAAAAGTAGTCTCGCTCTGATACCACTTGTTGAGATACTCTAGGAGCTAGAAGGTAGAAGGGGGTGAATAGCTCGTCTCGCTTCGTTGATGATGATTTGCAGCAAAAAAAATACAAAGCGAAGCTCCACCAATGTTAACACAAAGGATTTATTTGGTATTCACCTCAAAGAGGTGGCTGATCTAAGGATCTGGCCCTCACTTACATATGCACTATCAAATACACTCCTTCTCGGAAACACTCCGGAGGTAGAGAAACCTCGTACAAGACTCCAATACAACAAGAAGAAAAGAGAAGCTAATGCAAATGAAATTTTACAAGATTTACACCAATGAAACCCTAGCTTGCTTCTTACTTGCCCACCTCTTGATCAACTTAGAAATGTAACAATACTTCCCTTTAAGTCTTCAAGAACTATAGTGGTTAGTGTTGGAGAGAAATCTATGAAAATCGGTGAGAAGAAGAAGGCTCCATTTGAATCTTCAAGCGCTTTTTTATCTCACAGTCTGCAACGGTCATATGATAGATTAAAGCAGCTGGATTAATTAGATGATCGATCCAGAACGTCATTGTGCTCTTGTAATCCTGCAATTGATTGAGATCCCTCCCAATCCATCCATCACAGTGCATACTGTTCTTAGCAAAAATTGACGTCAATCGATTAACTGATCGATTAGAGTAGCCAATTGATCGATTGGGTAGCGCTCTATGCGAAGTCGCGATGCTCCCAATTGATCAACAAATCGATTAGATTTTGGCTGAATCGATCAACTAATCGATTTGATTCTGGCTGAATTGATCAACACTGTGGCTCTTCGCGATGCCACTCCCAAAGATCACCTGATCGATTGACCAACCCTAACTTGTTTAACTCAAGTCTAGGGTTCCAAATCCCAACATCCAGTCAACCATAACCTGTTGGGACTCCCTCATGTCTAGCATCTGATCAACCTTGACTTCAAGTATCTGGTCAATCCTTTAACCGACTTGGACTTTTCTCCCCATGCTAAGTGTCTGGTCAACCTTGACCTACTTGGACTTATTGTTGGTGCATGTGGCACGAATAATCAAACCTGAGTTTTGATAAATGACAAATGGATTAAAGTTAGATTTGTTGTTGATCTAACCTTGTTATCGAGTGTGCAAAGTTGACTAATTTGACGGGTCTAGAGGACTTAACACCAGGCAGGAAGTCCAGTCGGAATGTGTGATTCCCAATTAGCAAAGTCCAGATGTGAGATTCTAACAGGAGAAAGTCCAGATGTGCTATTCCAACAGGAGATCGGGATGTTCGATTCCTTGTTGGCGAAGTTCGGATGTGCAATTTTGGTAGGAAGACTTGGTGGGTTAGATTGGATATCGAGAAGGTAACTCGACACTCAGTAAGTGAAGGTAAGTCACTGAAGAAGAATGACTAAGTGAGGACGCATCCTGGTTGAGGAGACAGTAGACATTGGTCCAATTTAGGTCAATTTCAGAAACTTAATTTGAAACCCTAACTAGATCCTGATCTGAAAGATAGAGTCTAAGTCATAAATTAATCATATCATTATTGTACTAACCTTGTTTTGTAGATTATTATTTATTATGTTGGACTAACATGTTTTGCAGAGTAAAATGAGTAAAAATTACCTTGGGTGAACAGTTCCCGAGGCACCCTCTATGGGATGGAAGGCACCTTCCATCGGATAAAATCTGACTTCATCGGTAATAAGGATCAAGAACACTTTTCGAGATAAAATTTGATCTATGGAAGGGGCCTTCCACACCTTATAAAAGTGCTGCTCGACCAAGCATTCAACATAAACTCTTCTACGAGCTTCTACGCGTCCTGATGCGGTGATAAGGGGACCACCAAGTACAGGTCAAGGATGGAGGTAGCAGATGGCATGGAGGTCAAAGTTAAGGCCGACGTGGAGGTCAAAGTTAAGGCCGACGTGGAGGTCAAAGTCAAAGCGGTCAATGCCAGGGAACCAATGAGCTCACCAAAGGTGGGTCGAGTGAAGGTCTGCGGCAGTGGCCGATCGAGCGTGAAGTGTCTAATCGGTAAGTGGCTTATTCGAGTAGAACGTCCGTACAGTCAAGAGAACTACGCAAGAACATCAGATACTCATCACAAAGTGGAGGAACGTTAAGGCGACCAGAGCGCTCGTCTGATTGGCCGAAAATAACCTACCGAACCAAGTCATTGCAGGGAGGTAGCAGAGGTTTACCAAGCAGTGAGAGATTCCCAATCGAGCGACCCCTCCTCTTGGTCAAGTAGTGAGACCCCTCTTATATCCATTGATATTCCTTTGAGAGATAATGTCACTGATAACGAGGCATGGTCAATAGAAGGATCGTATGACGGAAGCTTCTACTGTCTTATTAGGGATCCGTGTGCCCTGTTAAGGTATGATGTTAGAGCCATTTTTCTGACATATCCTTTCATAAGACAATTTGAAGAACGTGCCCACGCCTTGAGGAACGTGCACATCGCCCGCTAGGGCGTTATATAAAGGGGATTCATGCACCGACGGAGGTACGTGTTATTCACTATTCACACCTGTGCTTACTGTTGCTCTACTTCCTTTTATTTTTTTGGTGACTGATTTAAGCGTCAGAGAGTCAACACCGGGGACCCCTTCCCTGGCTCAGTACTAACGTTTCTTGTGTTGCAGAGTGGCGTGAGGTCTACAAGCAGTCAACCCAGAAGTCACATCCCCAGCTAGCATTCTTCACGATTTTCAAACAGGATCACGTCCGTTTGAAGTTCCGACTGCTTCAGCTTCCTACTGTTGCTCCACTATGACGTTGTTGCGTCTAACTACTACGAGGAGTCGATTGACACTGAGCCTAAGCCGATCATCTTCGAAAGTGTTGGGTAACAAAGTTAAATATTGTACTTATTTTTTGCAAAAAAAAGTGTTACGTGTTACACTTGTTCTGATTTTTTTTTGTACTTAATCTCCTCTTCCGATAGTTTCGGAAGAAGTATTTAGTGGATTAACTATCGATAGATCCGTGGGACCTGAGTGTTGGAGTAGGAGTCGTTGAAGGCTCCGATCCAAGTAAAATCGACCGAGTCGTGTTTTCGTATTTTTCTGTTTGTGTGTTTAAATCTTCCACTGCGTATACTTTAAATTCAAAACCGAAAAAGAAAGTTTTTAAAAACCACATGATTTACCCCCTCTCACGTGTGTCTCGATCCAACACTTACCGTTTCATGCCAAGTGTCCGGTCCAACATAACATGCTTGGACTTCTAAACACCGGATGCCTGGTCAGCCTTGACCTACCTAGATTTCCACATTTCTGACTTCACTCATCATGGATTTTCACCACCTAGCTTCACTCACTAGGAGTTTTCTCTGTCTAGCTTCACTCACTAGGACTTTTCACCACTTGACTTTACTCACTAGGATTTCTCTCTGCCTAGTTTCACTCACTAGGGCTTTTCATCTGGCTTCACTCACTGCCTAACTTCACTCATTAGGACTTTTCACCTGACTTCACTCACCAAAACTTTTCTCACTGCCTAGCTTCACTCACTAGGACTTTTCAACTGTCTGGCTTCATTCGTCGAGACTTTTCAGCTGTCTGACTTCACTCACTAAGCCTTTCCAATCTACCTGGCTTTACTCTCCTGAACTTTCTACACCAAGTGTTCGATCAACACTGATCCACTTGGATTTTCTTCTTCTTCCAACTTTCCCGTTGATCTTGGTCTTGTGTAACCTCCAGTTAGGACTTCTCTGTCAAGTATCCGGTCAACCTTGACCTACTTGACTCTCCTTTGACTGTCAATATCTCATATGTACAATTGTACCTGTAATCTCCATATATTGTCAAATGTCAAGACTCAAGGTTAAGCCAACTTAAGCTTAGTCAACCTGGTCTACCTTGACTTACGAGAAATTGCACTAACAACTAATACAGTCACATGTCTCGGTCGAGTGGTCCGATTGGAGATCCTAGACATGCAGCCCGATTGGATTCTTTGGCCGAACGAAGGCCGAGTACTTCTTGAGAATGACATCAATCCTTAATCCGACTCGACCATGTCTGTAAACGAGATCCAATCGAGTTACAAGGGAACTCGGTCGGCCTGCCAGTAAAGCGGCTCATCAATCTAATGGTCTAATATTTCCTTTCAATTTTTTGTGTAACGGTTGTTAGAGAAACAAAAGTATATTCCTTGTGCGGTCTTTATGATGAAAGTTTCTACTCTCAGAAGCGATTGACATATTTTCGAAAAGGTGTCAAAATATTAGATGGGTTGGTTTTTTTTTTTTGGAACTATATATATACATAGAGGAAAATTAACATTATATAAAGACTCTTCCTAAAGGCACAAGTACGCTACGCGAGGCATCACTATTCACTCAAAGCTCACTATTTAATTCTACTATTTTTCACATTTCATCTTCTCCGATCATTTGTTTGACTTAAACGTTGAAGTATCTATACTGGAACTTCTTCTTAATCTAGTTGCTGACTGTTTTTTTTCTCTACTTTCCTTTTTGGCACAAAGGATCATTCTACGTCCTTTATTTCTGGTTCAAAGTCTTCTTGAGGTCAAACAGGATCAATGATGAAGAAGCCAGATCTATGCTCCTCCTCTGCCTTGGGTTGGTAGACTAAAATCTTGAACTGATTTGGGGTGTTCCCGCAGAGGGACCTAGGGGGCGGGAGGAGCACTGGGCCCCAGAAGAGAATAGCCTTGGTTGCGGCGGAGCGGTGATCATCACCGATTATGGCCCCGGATGCTTGACTCGACATAATCCGATGATCCTTCTCCTCCGCCATGTTTAGGGGCGGAGTGGCAGTTCCGTTGCGGATCGAAGAAGAATGGAGAAGTAGAGAAATTTATAACTAGAATGAACGGATGGTTTAAACAAAACGGATCGGGTCATGACAAGAAATTTGTGATTGGATCCGACATACAAGAGATGCAACTTATTAGTAAATATTTTCATATTTATTTGTTTATTACAATTATATAACAACAATTTTCAAACCCTCATAACTGAAATGGAAGAACACTCACGGGAAAAAGGAAGAACAAACTATACACGATCCTTCAGACAACCTTCTCAGACTCAAGATTTTGAGGGTTCCTTGGATTGCTGATCCACGGCCCTACCAATTGCCTTTCAAACTTGTGTTTTATCACCTGCATTGCTTCATTCATAGAAGAAAAAAGTCTCATCAGAAACAGAAACGGAAACAGAAACAGAAACAGAAACAAACTAACAAAACATGATGTTCAATTGCTTCTAGTACCTCTTCCTCTTGCTCTTTGCTACACTAGATGAGGACGACGATGGTGGTGGATTGCTGTGCCAGTTCCTTTTCCTTTGGTTGATGAACCAGTTGTTGATTTGCTTTAGCTGCAGCCCCGTTTCTTGCACCAGCCGTGCTTTGTCTTCCTCCTATCAGCCAATGCCGATGAAGTCACAGGCTATTGATGTTCATTACGATCCATGAAACTCACCGTTGGGTATGGCCACTGGGAGTGGGACTGCCACCAGGCCTTCAAGGTAGAAGTGGTATCGCCTGGGAGCTTCCCAGCTCTTCTTTTTCGGAGAATTTCCTCTCTGACATCTACCAGCTTCTCCTTGTACCCCTTCAGAGCCATGAGGTTCCATTCCATTAGGATCCATACATAAAAGAAAGTATACGTTGCATCTTTGTACCTGTTTCAGTTCTAGCTTTAGCTCCTGCCTCACTCGTTCCATCAAGCTCCTCTCGCTCTCCGTCGGCACAAGCGGGCCGAACCCCATGTTCTCTGATCCATCCATGAATCTCCCGAACAAGGTCGGTTCATTGTCTTCCTGATCCTCCTCGTCGTCGTCGTCTGACATGGTCGCACCGGTGCCTTCGCCAGGAGAGACACCTGCAGCCATAGTACTCATCATCAATCTCCCGAACACAGTTGCTCTGTTAGTTCAGACAATTGACCTGTTAGGCTTTGCAGTGACTGCTCGAGCTCCCAGCAGGCCATCACTGCCTCCATTGCGTCCACACGAACATGCTGCTGCAGTTGATCTTTGAAGGAACGGAGCAGCAAGACATATTGTGCCTAAAGAAGAGTAGATCATGAAGAGTTGATGAAATTTATCCTGATCTAATGAAAAAAGAGTTGATGAACATCAAAATTTGCTGCTTTGTGTTCCTTTGAAGTGTCTGTAGAAGAAAAGAAAGGAGCTTTTCCTGTTTGGCTCAAAATAGAGATAGAGAGAATCCAAAGCCAAACATGAAGGGCAAGAACTTTATCTGGATACGCAGTTTACTGTCTTAGTAGATTTTTCTGAACTCAGATACCATAGAGAAATCAAGAGCAAGAGTTTGAAGTACCAGTTTTTTGAGATAGAAAAACAGATTTTGTATGAAGTAGAAGGTAGAATCGATGAGGGGAGATGATGAGTCGAGTTCTTGGTGTTGAATTTTTTTGTTTTGTTTACCATAAATTGATCGAGTTCCTTGTCGTCGGCGAGCATTTGGGCTCCGAGCGCGGAGTATTTCCCGAAGACGTGCCGCGTCTGCGCGAGCTGCGCGTCGATCCTCGGCAGCTGGTCCACCGGCGTCGCCACTCTCAAGCACGCGATGTGCGCCGAGAGCAGCTGCTCGTACAACGGGTGCGCTAGTATCTCTGACTTGTGCCTCGCACTCTTCCACATGGCCTCCCCCTCCTCCCCGCCGCCACTCGCTTCTGGTTCCTCCGCTGCGTGGAGATCGCCGGCGTCGCCCCCGTCCCGGCCTTGCACAAGAGGAAAACTCGGCAACCACTGCCCTCCTACTCCTCCGACGAAGCGGCCTTCCCGTGGCGAAGGGGAAGGCTCTGAGGGGGACTGGAGGTGGAGGAATCCTCCGTCGTGGAGCCAGGACGAATTAGCCCCTTCGCCGGCCAGGGCGAACGACTTCGCGGCGAGCGCGTGCTCCGCAGTGCCTGAGAGCGAATCCATGGATCCTATGGCCGCAGGATCATCGCCAAGGTGGTTCACGGTGTAGGAGAGCTCGAGTGGGATGCGGCCGTGGAACGCCATGGCGGCGGCAGAGCGGAGACTCTCGAGAAGAGGAGGAGGAGAAAATGGAAATAATCAGCGGAGAGTCAATTTGCTAATAAAAACCTCGTATTATTTATTAATTTACTTTTTGCAAAATAACACTCAGTAAAAGTTTAGATGACAAAATTATAACAATTTTATTTTCAAACAACTTTGGAGCTAAATTTGTAATAGAAAAAATGAGAAGTTTTGGCAAATGTGAAAATTAAATAGACGTTTCGCTAAATTGCAGACAATTACACACAGCAGCAGATTGAAACCGAAAAATATCCCAATGAGTTGGGGAAGCATTTCGTCTGAATCGCGCAAGCACAATCATTGCGGCCGTCCGTACCGTCGCCGCCGACATGCCGACGGCGGATCGGCAGCCACGTGGGAGTACGCTGATTCCGCCTCCATAATCCTGTCCGGCTAGCAACACCGCCCAGGAAAATACCCAAATCATACAGCGAGCTCCAAACGATTGACGCACAGGAAAGCAGGAGAGATTGACCAATGACACGCGTCCTTCCGATACCTCTTGTCTTATTATGGACACCGATGCAAAATATGCGGAGAAGAAAGCGGAATAATTAGCCGACTGGGCGAGGGAGGGCCCCGCGGGATTTGTCCCATGTGCTTGCTTAGAATTTATAAGGCGTATTTCAGGAACCGTTAAACTGTTGATCTATATGAATATAACTGTTAAACATCTTTGGGAATATCAATTTTTTGTTTTTGTTTTTCAATCTCAAAATTAGCAAAAAAAAAATCAGAAATAAAGGTGTTGGAAGAGTAATATAACACTGTCATGGCTTCCTACAGTGGTCCCTTTTCCCTTGATGGGCTCTTGGAGCCCATAAATGTGACCGAGCCCGGTTGGGCCCGGGCCTTAATGAGCTTGATGTAGTGTAAGCCGCATGCTGACGTCATCGGCCACCTGCGTCTGGTCACGATATTTTTATCCGCTGGCGGCTTGATGGGGTAAGTGGCAACGGAAGGGATGCGCTGCTTTTTCAGACGCCGCCGGCTCCTCTACTCTTCGTCATCCGCCGTCGCCGCCCTCCGCCCCTTCTCCAACTCGGCCTCTAATCCTTCTGATAGCGTCGGTCAGGTAGCCCTCTACTTCCGACGCGCCCGCCTCATCGACGCCCTCCGCCTCCGCTTCCGGTCGCCCGACCCACCAACAGATCTCCCCCAACCCCTCGACTCCTTCGTCGCCGTCCACGCTCTTCGCTCAATCCCCTCGCCGGATTCCGCCCTCTCCTTCTTCCGTTCGCTCCCCTCTCCCTCCACCCCGATTCTCCACGCACTCGCCAAGCGCCTCGCCCTCGGCCGCCGCCTCGCGGACCTCCGGTCCCTCCTTGACGCCGCCGACGCCGGATCCTTTCCCTCATCTCTCCCCCCTTCTCCTCTCGACCGCCTCCGCTGGTTGGCGGCCGCTGCCGACCTCCCCGCCGTCCTCGACCTATGGTCTTCCATCCGCTCCTCCTCCTCCGAGCCCAACCGCCGCTTCAGCCGAGGAAGCCACCCATGCACAGAGTCCTACAACCTCGTCATGGGTCTCCAAGCCGACGCTGGGGATCACTCTGCCGCAGTCGCTACCTTCTCCCAAATGATCCACGATGGGGCCAACCCTAACTCCCGCACCTACAGCATTATCATCCACCATCTCGTCCGCTCGGGGAATCTCGAGGAGGCAGCTGTCGTGTTCTACCTCCTGCCCTCGATGAGGATCCCTCACACGTCGAAGCAGTACGAGGTGCTGGCGGAGGCGTACGCATCCGCCGGATTGTTCGATGAGTTTCAGCGGCTAGTAAAGGAGATGAACTCCGACGGCATCCTCCCGGGCCGAGCGATGCGGGCCGCCATCGCAAAGATGAGCGCGGTGGGACCCATCGAGGGCACGGAAGAGTTCGTCGAGGAATTGTGCCCTAACGAACGAATCGAGTACATCGCCGTATCCAGTGAGGAAGAAGACGATTGCGAAGTGGAAGATGAGCATGAAGGCGAGCACGATCGCATCCGGTTGAAGCCATGGATGGATCCGATCGCTCTCGCAAGGGCGATGGAAGACTGGACCCCCGACGACGTCGCTGAGTTGGAGGCAGCGAGGCTGGTCTGGACGCCGCGACTGGTCTGTAAGCTCCTCAGGTCCTTCAAGAAGCCCGAGACGGCGTGGGACTTCTTCTGCTGGGTAGCGTACCAACCGGGCGACTTCGTGCACGACCGTCGGACGGTTTCAAGGATGGTCTCCATCCTCGCTCGGCACGGCCACGTCGAGCTGGTTCGCCGTCTCCTCTCCAAGGTGAAGTCGGAGGGTATCGCTCTCCCCTTCGCCACCGTCCGATTACTCATCGACTTCTACGGCCTATCAAAGAAAGCCAACGCGGCAATCGAGGTCTTCCGCGAGGCTCACTCGATCTGCGGCGGCGCACCATTGCCAGGGCCGCGGCGCTTGCTGCTCTGCTCGTCCCTGCTCCGCACCATGGTCAAGTGTAGGCGAGGATACGATGCATTGGACCTCATGGAAGAGATGATGGCGGAGGGTGTCTTCCCCGACGTACAAACTTTCTCCGGCTTGATACAGTACTTTGCCGGAGCCGGCGACCTGAGGAGCGTGCACAAGCTATTCGGGATGGTGAGGCAGTGCGGGCTCGAGCCAGACGCCCACATGTACACGATCCTGATCCAGGCTTACTGCAAACAGGAGAGGGCAGCACTCGCATTGACGCTATTTAGGGAAATGCGGTACTCAGGCATCGCTCCCGACGGCGTTACCAAGGCTTTGCTCGTTAAGAGCTTGTGGAAAGAAGGTAAGCTTCGGGAAGCGGCCATGGTGGAGGGGATGTGCGACGAGTTCGAAAGGGGGCTGCCGGCGGCTTCTCCCGGCCATGTGTGGACTGTGAGCGCGGCAGATTTCAAGCGTGTTTATGATATTTATGCAGGTTGTTTTGCAGACAACGGTGGACAGGCATGAATCCATGGTGTTTGTTGGAATGCCTCAGTGATTGCATTCCATTACTTCCAGTGAACAATCCTCATCAAGCTGAGCCAAGATTTGAGGTGTTCACGTTTGTTTGATAAGATAACCAAACTAAGTCTTAAAATGAACTAAACTTTTAAAATGAGTGTTCAAGCTTGGCTTGATTTATTTTTTATGAGTTTGAACTTATTTGAAGCTTGACTTGAGCTTGGTTCGTTTAGATGTTATCAAACTCTCAATTCAAGTTTGACTTGAGCTTGGTTCGAGCTTGGCTTGAACTTAATTTGAGCTTGGTTCGTTTAAATGTTATCAAACTTTCAATTGAAACTTGTTTGATTGTTTGAAAATTTTAATTGTTTGATTGATTATTAAGATTAATAATTTAAACTTATTTATTTTATTTTATTATTTATTTAGTATATTGAAAAAAAAATTTATTAATAAATATGATTCATAAATATTGTCCACGAATATTATTCATGAATGTTATTTACGAACATTGTTCACGAACGTTAACAAGCTGAATACATGTATTCAAACTTATTTATTTCGCTTAACGAGTCGTTCAAATTTATTTGTTTAATTAATCTTATGTATATTAAACGAACATAAACAAACTCTTATCAAATCAAACACCAAATTTATTCACGAACATTTAGTTCATTTACGACCCTAATTTCAAAGCAATTTTCTTAATCATGCGAGCTAATGTTTTTTGCTTTCTTAATAACAAATTCTTCTGGATTTGAGCTGCCTCTTGTGCATGATAAATATAGAACACCAAGCTATCAATTGACTAAATCACAGAATTAAACTCTAGACATCTTCCATTTTGGATGAACATTGAAGGTTCTATACTAATAGTATTTCATGCAACCTTTATTCTTAGAGCATCTCTTTTTCTTAATTTTGCTAATCTTGAAAGATGGATTTCGACCTAATTATTGTTAGCTTTGAGAACGCTCATCTTCCTGCCTGTATTTCTGGTAGGCATCTTGAAACCTTCGCTCTCCATGGTTTATCGTACGAAGGGAATTAGGAAGTACTCCGCATAGAAAAGCTGCAAAAGCAATTAGTAGATGTCGTAAAAAAGGAACAACAAAATAATGACTTGACATGCTATGAGTGATTATCTCATATAATTTATTGATAAACATTGATTAAAACATGAATCTATGAGTATTAGACACAGGACCTATACAAATGACTTGCCTTCCAAATGAACATATAGAATGTTGTGATTGATTCCTTATTCTTGCTATCAGTGGATTGGGCACGGAACCAAAGTACAGAAGCAAGGAAACCATGTCCAAACACCTATATGGCATAAGAAGTCAGTGATATCTACTTCTTGTGAGAGAAAAATTAGCATTGTGATGATAAGATCGAAATGGTTGTCCAGGATTTGGAGTTGCACATCTTACAGTAACTGTGCCTTGGTATTTGTTCGATGATGAAAGTCCAATCAAAATAGCTGTAGAATATGCTGCAAATAGTAGCTTGATGCAAAGCCAAAATACCTGAATTAAAACCACGAGTTTAGATGTTTTGTTGAGGCAATACTTAACTATCATTGTTTGGCATAAATACTTCAACTCACTTTTTCTTGACCCAAGTGTATGCTGAATGACTGGATACCGAAATCTCTATCCCCTTCAACATCAGGGATATCCTACAAACACCCCATCTTAATTGTTATAGACTGCTGCATTTTATCAATCCATTAAACAAAAGGGAAGAAGGGAAAGATAATTTTTCAGTTTTTCTTAAAGAGATAAAATGAAGTTCTTTCTGGAATCTGGATTGTGATTTCAGGGAAAACCCTTTTAATACTATTAGTCTGGCAGTTTGAGGCCAGATCAGACAAAATGACAGAACCCAATGAAAAACAATTTCAGACTAGATTGCAAGTCAAACTATTAATAGTTATATAGTGATACTTCATTGCAGATTATTAATTCAACCTAGTAAACCAACTTGGATGATGATTGCTGAGCCGAAGCTTGATAGTAAAACTCTCTTTTAGTTTTCCATGTCAAGAATAGATTGTGGATTTACCTTAAACAAAGCTATTACAGCTGAGAAGAGACACATGAAAGATGTGGCAAAGAGCACTGGCTTTGTTAAAGCCACTGGCCTTCTTAGTACATATTTCTGCATTGATAATGTAATAGCATTTTAGAAGGAATTTTGGGGCATCGATAATATTTCACATCTACATAGTTTCAAGTATATTCATGCTTTGCAATTTAGGATTTTATGTTAGTTCACCTGCATGTGTATGAAGAAGGCTAACTGAACCACAATAGCCCTAACAGACATAATGCAAGAGGCAGCAAGAAATGCATGTCGTTTCCATCTTAGTAAAGGATGCTGTATTAAGTCAAGCAGATGGTCAGCTAGAAAGAAGACAATACAATATATTTGACAGCCATAGAAAATAGATAAGCAGTTCTACTTCTACTTGCTTGTTTCTGTTTCAGCATTACAGTGGCCTAGTTATTAAACAGTTGATGTTCGTTCATTTTTTGGCAGAATTAACCATTTGTAAATTCTTACATTGATGGAATATGCACTTCCCAGGAAAAAGCTAACAAGCAAAGCACTAAGCAGGGGGCGGGACCCAGATTTCACTCCTAAAGTAAAGCTCTGTTAAAGAAGAATGGATTGTAAGTAACATGGAATGATTCCGATTATAGTCAAAGTAACTCTTCTATGGCTTTGCTGAGTATTAGTGGTTTATCATAAGAATGAAAATACAGTCGTAAATATTTCTGGTAGTGTACCATAATGCAGAAAAGAACTACTATTAATGCTCCAGTTTTTAAAGAGAATTCCCCTGAAGCTAGTGGAAGCATTGGTTTATTGACCTGCAATAAATCAACTGTTCCAAGTTATTACATTATTCATAGTATAAGAAATGTTCCTTTCCTTGTTCTAAAATTCTTTATATACCAAGAAGTATCTGAAACTTGGAACTGACCTTATCAATTTCCACATCAAACAATTGATTGAGTCCCACGACATAGATATTCATGAAGACAGCTGAAAGCAATGCCTGATTTGACATGAAAGCAACACAGCAAATCACAAATAAAATCATACACTGAAGAAGAAATAGAGAAAAAAATGCAATACCTTAATCATTCCAATGAAAAACATTGGAGATATGTCAGCAATACTTTCAAGTGGAAGAAGAGAGATTGATATTATACTTATCACCTGCCATAATCAATGCTTAGAAGATGATTATATCTATGACAGTAGTCAAGTAACTCAACTCACTGTGCCGATTACTGTATGTGGTCGGCAAAACCGACAAAAGGCGTCAAAATTGTTCAACAGAATAATCCATAAGCATCCACACTGATGAGCCTCATTGTCAGGTACAAATGCATTGCCAAAAGCTGGTGAAGTGATGCTGTTCTTGAGCTTGCCAATGTGGACATATGGTTTGCAATCAGGCTTATTGGGAGTATGTAGTTGCCCTTCTGATCTACTATTTAGTTCACGATAGCAACAAGAGGTAGTAATCCTGCATTGTTTACAAGCTACTTAAGTTATTTATCAAATAGATTGACTTATGAGTGATGTCGTAGTGTCAGTCATTACTTGATAAATTTGGCAGATTTAAGGCTTCTTCCTCTTATCTTACCTGCAACTTAGTCACAGAAAACATGCATAATTTAGTGTTTGCTTGTAAAGGCTAAGTTATATCACTATGACTGTATAAAGAGATGAACTTCAACTTCGTTACCTCTTCCTTCTGCATTACTTAAATCCAGAATATTAAAAAGAAATGCAAAGGTGATGTAACATTGATGAAATGGAAAGAGATCTGAAGGAGATGAAAACGAAGGGATAAAAAACAGCATAATACCTGGGAATACAAATACAAAATTGGTGGAATGTCTCAAAAAGCTCTCCTGGTTGAAAATCATTCTCTTTAGAAGAAAATAATCTGCGATGAAAAGCAAGTTAGAGGAGAAGGTGAAGAATGCTTAGGGAATGATGATTAGAAATATCTGAATCATGCTAAGAAAGCATTGCCGTGGGGCTGTCACATGCCCTCTGCATGGTAAGTAAATCCATGCCATCATTTGTCATTAAGACAGAAACGCATACGTTGCTGCTAAATTAATGCCTGAGAGAGAGAGAGAGCCCAAAGGAGCCCAATCAAATTACACCCATCGAAGGCCCAAGCCTTAATAAGCACTAGCTTCAATCTAGGGTTTTAGCAAACATCGAAGGGGCATGGTAAAGCCATGAATAGAAGCCTTCTCTTCTCACCAAATGAAGTGATCAGTGTTAAGATTATTGAACTTGCTTGTGTTATCATAGTTAGTCAGTTCTCCATTGTTGCTTCGGATCTCTTTTTTTTTCTATAAGTAAAATCAAGAATCATGAACGAATTTTAATTCAATGCAGAGGAAATTATTTTGGCATGAATACCACTGAAGCCAAATACATCGCAGGGAAAAAAAATAGAGAAGAGGGAATTGAGCATTTTGAGGCGGAGAGGCGTGTTGCCGCTTCGTCCTTATCTCTGAGATGAACTGAGACCCCTGCCGATTCGAATTGTCCGACTGGAAGAGGAGGCCGTGGTGGATCAGCTCGGAGAGGCAGCCGCTGCAACCATGGGCGAAATCTGAGCCTCCCACTTTTTCCTTCTTTTTTTTCAGACCTAATTTTTCTTTCACTTGGCGCAAGTTTGCTTTTGCTCATTTGGGGTTTCAAAAGAAGTAATATCGACGAGCATCTCACCTGACAAGAGAGTTATGTATTTTGTCGGATCTTTCAAACTGTGCTTTTCTCCACCAAAGGGAAAAAAACATAAGAATCATCAGCAATGAAAACATTAGAGAATCATTCGCAGGCAGAAAAAGATTGTTGAGAAGATGAAAGGTTAAAAAAAAGAAGGCTAAATTGAAGAAAACCAAAAGGAAACGAACGTGTTTAAAAAGAGATTCTCCAGCAAAGAAGAGGCTCAGGCACGCCCATGATACTGTCTACTTTCCGATCAAAGTGACGGTTGCCTACCAAAAACGTTGGCCATCCATGTCGCGTCCTATTCCAGATATATATACATATGCACACAGCGAGAGAGAGAGAGAGAGAGAGAGAGAGAAAGAGAGAGAAGAGAGAGCAGAGCAGAGGGAGAGGCAGCATCGGTTCAGGGAAAATACAATGGGCAAGCTCATCATCGCCTTAATCGACAAGAAGGAGAGAGAATCAGAAGATACAGGATCGAAAGAACAGCAAGACAGTAAACCCTAAAACCAGCGAAAATCGTGAAAAGAACTCACAAAAACACAACCTGGAGAAGTTAAAGTACGATCCACGCAAGAAAAAGTTAGTAAACACCAGATCTATGATCACGAACAAGAACACGAAAACGAAGCTTCCGGAGAACTTCCCTCGTTTTTCCCACCCCGAACCGATCAGAAGAGTTAGGCACAGCAGCAGCGGTTGCCACGCCGAACAGATCCGCCGAAATCCTGTCATTCCCGATCGGAAGCTAGTGCTTCCAAGGGAGGAGATCGTCGATGATCGTTCAAGTCCGTCGTTGAGCACCACCATTCTTCACCGTCGCCTCAAAAACCAAGTGAGTGAGAGAGAGGGGCAACCATTCATGCTTCCGGTGCTCGATCTTATAGGTTCCAAATCGGGCCGCGTCGATGTACGAATTTGGGCCGAAGCCCAAGTCAAGCATATGATTGAGTCCGATAAATTAAACACAAGATCCCTTACCATCAAATAAAATTATAAAATTATCCAACTCATCCGAGTCGAAGAGTCAGAGGCTTGAACTTGAGACCGGTTTGTTTTATTTAAGCCTGAGCTTGGCAAGTTTCATTCGAATTTTAATTCATAAACTTAAACTCGATTCGTAATGAAATTAAATTGTCCGTGAACGATGATTAGAGATGGGTTTGAGAATAATTTATTTAAAAGTTAAACGAGTTTCGTTAATATATAATTCTATAATTCATATTATTGATATATATAAATGAGTCTGAACATATTTGTGAGTGTCTTCACGAATACGTTCGTAAATCTCTTAGTGACACGTTCGTGACTCTCTTAATAAATCCGTTTATAAGCCCATGAATTAAATACAGTTAGGTTAAGTTTCAGCTCATTTCGATAATATTTTCGATCTCGAAATTATACTTGAGCTCTTACGAATAATTTTTTTTTTTTAATCGAGAACGACTGGGCTCGCTTACACCCTACCTCCCACCAAATTCGGCTTTGTCGTTCCCACGAACACCAACAACTGAATGGGGAAGCTCGTCCCCATCAAACCCTAACCCTATCCCCAATTCCTCCGCTACATCAGTCGATCTTGATCGGATCTCTCGGATCCTCCTCCTCCTCTCCCCTCATGGATTCTCCCCCGATCCTATTCCTCCTGCTCTTCCTCCTCGCCGGCGCTGCTGCCTCTTCCGCCGACGACTGCGGAGCCCGCAACATCACGATCGCTGGCTTCGAGGCCGACCTCGCCATGGTGCAGCACCAGGTCCGCGGCGTCGTCCGGATCGTCGACGCCTGCTCCTTCTCCGTCCGCGGCTTCGACATGCTCGCCGGCTCCGGCCAGGTCCGGTGGAGGGGCGCTGCCGGGGACGACTTCGTTAATCTCACTCTCGGGTCTCCGATCTCCGACATGTACCTCAACCGCACCTACCGCAACGAGTCGCTCACCGTCAGGCTGTCCAGCAACGTCTCCTGGGACCAGATCTCGGTCCTCGCCATTTGGGATGAATCCACTGCCTCGGATTTCGGCCATGTCGCCCTTGTGAATGTCTCCGCAAATGAGACCGACTCCGACTTGGCCCCAAGCCCGGACCTTTCCCCGGCCCCTGCGCCAGCTCCTGGTTCTCCTGTCGAGATGATGAAGAACAAGAGCCAGATCCACCGCCAGCCGACCATGTTCGACAACTGCCTAACGTTATCCCCCAGATTTAGACTTCGGTGGACGCTGCACCCTGAATTGGACTCCGTCGAGATCGGTCTGGAAGCAGCTGTTGGCTCGGAATACTATATGAGCTTTGGGTGGGCGAAGCCTAGCTCGCCATCGCATATGCTCAATGCAGATGTTACGGTCACTGGATTTACTGAAGAAGGTATTCCTTTTGCTGAAGATTACTATATTACGCAATTTAGCGAGTGCCTTCTTAGCAAGGATGGCAAGGTTGAAGGTGTTTGCCCTGATACAATCTATGAAGGATCGGATCCAGTTGGGCTTGTTAACAATACTGAGTTGATTTATGGTCACCGGAGAGATGGGGTGGCCTTTGTCCGGTACAAGCGCCCCCTAGCCTCTGTAGACGTGAAGTATGATGTGCCAGTGAATATCACAGGGAACATGACTGTGATTTGGGCGTTAGGTCTGTTGAGGCCACCGGATTCCCTCAGACCTTACTATCTTCCTCAGAATCATGGTGGTCCACAAGAAACAGCTTACAATTATCTCCTACTGAATTTATCTAAGGAGGTGGACGATTGCTTTGGACCTCTAGATGCTGAAGATAAGGAAGATCAAGATCTTATCATCGCTGATGCAAAAACACCGCTTGTTGTTACGTCAGGATCAGCATTGCATTACCCAAATCCTCCGAATCCTTCGAAAGTGCTTTATATCAACAAGAAGGAAGTTCCATTGCTGAGAGTAGAAAGGGGTGTGCCAGTTACTTTCTCAATCCAAGCCGGCCATGATGTGGCTCTTTACATCACTTCCAATCCTATTGGTGGTAATGCAACACTGCATAATATGACTGAGGTTATCTATGCTGGTGGGCCTCAGTTTGAGGGTGTCCCAGCCAGTCCAACCGAGTTGAAATGGGCACCTGATCGAAATACACCAGATCAAGTTTACTACCACTCTTTGTTTGAGCAGAAAATGGGCTGGAAAGTTCAGGTAGTTGATGGTGGTATTTCAGACATGTATAATAACAATGTTCTATTAGATGATCAACAGGTTTCCTTTTTCTGGACTTTATCTAAAGGCTCAATATCTGTTGCTGCTCGTGGTGAGAAGAAAAGTGGATATGTTGCGATTGGATTTGGAAGCGGAATGATGAACAGCTATGTGTATGTTGGTTGGGTTGAATCCAATGGCACAGGCCATGTAAACACTTATTGGATTGATGGAAAAAATGCAATGGGTGTGCACCCAACATCCGAAAATTTGACCTTCGTCAGGTGCAGTCAAGAAAATGGAATAATAACATTTGAGTTCACTCGTCCTCTATCTCCTTCATGTAATGGAAAGATAGAGTGCAAGAATATCATCGATCCAACTACTCCTTTAAAAGTTATTTGGGCTATGGGTGCCCGTTGGTCAGAGGATAATCTAAGTGAAAAGAATATGCATTCTGCTACAAGCAATCGGCCAGTCAGAGTTCTTTTGTTGAGAGGGTCTGCCGAGGCAGAGCAAGATCTGCGTCCTGTTTTGGCTGTTCATGGCTTCATGATGTTTGTGGCTTGGGGCATCCTGCTTCCTGGGGGAATATTGGCTGCAAGATACTTGAAGCAGATAAAGGGTGATGGCTGGTACCAGTTACATGTCTATTTGCAGTACTCAGGAATCGCTATTATGTTACTTGGTCTTCTATTTGCAGCTGCTGAGCTTCGTGGTTTTTATTTAAGTATAGTGCATGTGAAATTCGGTGTAGCTGCAATCATCTTGGCATGTGCCCAGCCATTAAATGCATATCTACGCCCCCCAAAACCAGCAGATGAAGAGATAGTGTCTTCCAAGAGGATAATCTGGGAATACTGTCATGTAATCACAGGGAGGTCTGCTGTTGTAGTCGGAGTTGCTGCACTAATCAGTGGAATGAAGCATTTGGCGCATCGATACGGCAGCGAAAATGTTCAAGGTCTTACTTGGGCATTAATATTATGGGTTTTGGCACTTGCAATTTTAGTTATGTACTTGGAGTATTCCAAGGTTAAGCAAAGACAAAATGATAGGAGCTCTTTAAGAGGTGAGTGGGTGCTGGGAAACAGTGATGAAGATGATTCAGTAGATTTATTGCATCGCGACAGAACTGCTACTAAATCAGAACGCCAATCATCCTTAACAATGGAAGTGCAACTTGAATCTCTTAGCAGATAGAATGCAATTTTATACACGAAAAACACAAAATACTTGAGCCATGATTTTTAATGTATAGAGAGAAGAGGGGGCCATGGTGATTATAACCTTGCGTGAGATGATTCATTTTATGTAAAGACATCTTGCCACAGCTTACCGAACAGGTTAGAAATGATTATTTACTTTTCCTTATATTGCTGTTAGACTGATTCATTTTATGTATGCAATGTGAGACTGATTCATGCTTGTATACAAATTTTGAAAGGATACCGGCACCTGAGTAAAATGTGTTTTTTTGCTCATGGTGCTTCTTTGTCACTTCATCAAGTTCTCTGAATTCACCTGGTTAATCATTTGGCTTATAGATTTCAAATGCTCTCATGAAAGTTTCTCTATATTTTGTGACTTGCTGAATTGCTTGTGTAGTTGTTGAGGTTCCCTTCGCTACATCAAACACTATATGTTTATTATTATCATTGGGCCTTAATCCTCATCACATTTTGTTGGGAACCGTAGGCGACCAACTCAATTAGTAAACCGATTAACTTAAGGTTCGAACTAAATGCATGATTCGAATATTCGAAAGCTTTCTCCTTTGACGATTTTAAAGGAAAATGAGGGCACATTTTTCTCAACAAACCAAGGAAAATGATCTCTGCAACAGTACGATATCGAAACAAACATGACCTACAACTTTATTTACAAAATAACCAAACGAAAGCAGTAGTATGAATGGTGTACATTGAATCAGAGTAGCGACCTCCTTTCAAATATCTAACAAATGCTCAGTTCATCCATACCTATCGATAACTCTAAATCTATTTCTCCCATCATTGCCACACTGTCACTAGTCTTCTCTTCCACCTTGCTGCTTATCTTTATTGTACCCTCCTGAGTTTTATCAATGCTCGACAACGCAGCTGCTATGCATTCTTCGAAGCGGAAACAGCTGACGACATGGTCGTTTGTCAAACCCGCAGCCTGCATGAAGGAGTATATGACTGTTGGGCTCACACTTCGCAAGCCCCTTCTAACCAGATCTTTGCTGATCACATCTGCTTTAGAAGTCTTGACAGGAACGTGTCGCTGGTAGCGAAATTTGTTGACGATGGGTTTGTAGTTCACAAAGCTCCAACAGTATCTATCGAATGATCCAAACTCATTTATTATCTGTAGCAATAGTATAAAACAAGTGTGAGAGAAGTGAAGCAAGATCATGAGATTATTAGTAGTTTAATCCAGCAAAAAAGACTCTTGAGAAATCATAAACCCACATGCAATTCACGAACCTCAACTCTCTTAACTGCAAACGCAACAACTAGAAATATGAATATCTATTTTGTGCCAACTACAATATTAACAGTGTCACAGACTAGTGAATAGATCTACCTTGTGTATCTGGCGAGCATTCTCAATGGTAGCTCTCAGCTTGGGCTCCGACAAAAGTGAGCTAGCAATATTTCCAGGCACTATAAATTTCTTCTCATTCAATTTGGCGACTGCAGCAGGATCAAAGTTCAGAAAAACTTCCCTGAAAA
Organism: Zingiber officinale; assembly: GCF_018446385.1. Classification (NCBI taxonomy): domain Eukaryota; kingdom Viridiplantae; phylum Streptophyta; class Magnoliopsida; order Zingiberales; family Zingiberaceae; genus Zingiber; species Zingiber officinale. The sequence continues at coordinate 13,186,375 of NC_056002.1, forward strand.
AAAGGGCGCCAATGAGTTGGTGAATTAATGAAGTAGAAACTAGTTTTCTAATCATTTTATTTTAGTACCTAAATATCTGCCTTTTGGTGAGGATAACAGGCCATGTAAGCTCAGCTAATGCACCAGATAGAACAAGAAGTTCAAATAATTTCCTGTGGTGTGTTCCGAGCACCAAATACATAGAGAAATTGGTTAGCGAGAACTTAAAACATAGTAAAGTTTCAAGGTATCTAGATTACTAACAAAGAGAAAAGGTTGCATACTTATCATCATGGACTGGAACACCCCACTCTTCATCATGGAAAGAAGCATAACATGGGTCTGGTGTACAAAAATATAGGCTTAGCTTTACTCCACAAATGCATAAAGAGAAATTCAAGATGAAGTTTTACTGAACAAGAATGATGATGATAATAATAATATAGTTACTATTAAGAATAAACTTCTATCGGTATGGCAAAGAGTCATGCAATCAGCTGCAAAAGGCAAATCATTTTTAAGTGTGAGAGACCTGGACAAGGTAGTTAAATAGAGTTCATCCAGGTGGTAAAACCAATAAAAAACTAGCCTTGATGGTTAAAAAAATGGAAGAAAAGAATAAAAATGAACTGGTGCAAACCATAGCAAAGGGTGAAACTGTATTGCCTACTTCCAAACATGAAAACAGGTTTCAATTATTAGTATCTCCTGGCAAATGACAACTAATACGATAATATACTATCATTGCAATAATCTAAGCCTAGAGGCTGCATATATACATGAAATAATTTTCTTTGAGGAATAGTAAAAATACATGTTTTTCCCTCTCAAGCTGGTATTAGAATCTCTGTAAGGATAAGTGTTTTTATGGCAATCCCCTTAGCAAGAAGCTGAATCTTCTTGAGAAATCTCACACTTGCTGTTTATGTCTAAAATCTTCTCAAGAAAGATTCAAAAATCCCACTTGTGGGTCAAACTTTCACGCTTGCAGTGTGTGGACAAGATTAGATCCTTGGACACTTATCCTATTGCTTCTTGTGAAGGGATGAATAAGTGGATTAGATTAAGGGGTGACACATTAGAAGCATCATAGACCATGGAGTAAGAGTGAAGTCGTTGAACCATATTGTATACTTGAGTTAGCGTTGTTAATTTTGTTTCACGCTTCCACACATGCTTTATATTATTTCAGCTATTATGATTATAATGCCACATATGCACTTACTACTAATCTAATTGAGTTTTCTATTCACCCTTGCCCCTAGTTGGCCATTTCAAATTTCAATCCAATAATGATAACCTTTTCTAGATAAACCATAACCACGCTCACTGTATCATAGTTAACTTCCTCACAAAAGATAAATGTATCAGATCATAGTTCTTTACAATTTCCGGGTAACAAATGGCAAATGATCACCATTGCAAAGACAATTCTCTTTTCAGAGCATTACAAAACGAATACAGGGAATGAGAAGTCATTTTTACTTGTTACAGATAAATATCAAATCACAAACAGCCTACACCAATGAACATTATTTCTCGATATAGATGGTTTTTTTTCTCTCTTAAGAAATACACTACATAGAACAAGTGGAATTCATCTGGGGTGGCCTGATTCAGCTGAGACTCTAAACCAGATTCCATCAGGGATGATATGGCCCGCGAATGTTACCCGAGTCAAAGGAGCCTTATGTATCAAACAGTTAAAGTAAAGATGTCGAATCAGTCACTTGATAGAACAGCCAATAATAGGTGCCCGTTCGGTACAAAGCCAAGAATATTAAACAGATCAAAATTAAATATGTCCAATCAAGCACATAAAGAGAAGTAGCAAACTAGAAGTGCAACCAATAGTAAAGATGCCCAGTCCAATCAAGCACATGAAAAAGAAGCAACCAATTATAGGTGCAATGTCAATGGATAATCCTGGAGCTCTCGACAAATGGTACACAGGGAACAAGGCACAAATCTCAAAGACAAAGAGACAAGAAATATAGTCACTTTGTGAATGAGAAATTGAGTCACGGGAATGCTAGAGATACAGTGAAGATAATCAACTACATCAAATAAAGTCATTGAAGGGCACCAAAGAAGTTACTCAGGATCAAAAGACCATAAATGGATATACAGTAGTGTAGGAAGGGCTATTCTAAGAAGATACTGGCTACTGCAACAAATAGAGGACTTCGAGGAAGGAAATAAGAGGGATTTTCAAAAATCACAAAATTCTGAAGACTGCATGGCGAAATTTATTTCTAACAACTGGATATAAAATTTCAGAACCCAATGATACCATGCACAAAAGGTATAGAGATTCAGAAGATGGCAAAGATTCTTGCTTAGATTTAACCAAAAAAAAATCACTCTTAAACCAAAACAAATCGCTAGACTAAATCAGAGAGTTAGTTAGTTAGAGGAGAAGAAAAACCACGCATGCAATAATCTCAAAACAAAAAATAAATAAAGAAAACTCGCCTGTATTAGATGTGACCCAAGCGCATTTTCTCTTTCCTTGCACAAGTTCAACCGAGGGAATGCTGGCATCATCTGAGAAATTGTTGTTCAACTTGGTTGCAACTTTGCCTATCCTCGCAGAGCTCTGCCTCCTCTTACTTGTCGAGTTCACCCTACTAACCCTTCCTGTGGAGGCTTGGCTGCAAAACGAATCTGTGGATGCATCAGAGGAACAGGAAGCATTCAGTGACAGATTTGACTGCAACAGCATCTCGTGCCTCCTCAGAACAGACGGAGCACTGAAACAAGACCCAGAATGTGCCGTATCTTCTGCGGGACTGGGAGCCTTCTTCGGCTCATCAATTGCTGTAGTTTCGGTGCTGTCAGTTTTATTCAAAGGCTTCGAAGCTGGTTTCCTAGAAGGTGTCAATGACCTAGCCTTGTTACCGCCAGGCACAAGGACCGGCCTTGCTTCAGAGTCAGCTACATTGAAAGAACGAACATGAGGAGCTCCTGACATCCTAAAATCCAACCTTTTCACAAATCTCAGCACCGTCCACCGAAATTTACCCAAATCTCCAACACTAGAGGATCAAATTCAAGACACTATCAAGCGAAATCAAAAGCCTCGAACACGAAAAGGAGCAATTCCCGGAACGAGCCTCAAAAATTACCTTTTCAATCCACAACTCCCACAGTAACACGAAACCCGAACCGACCTAGGGTTTCGAGGGCATCCCATTCCAACCTACTGCCAAATCGCTCCACCAAACAGAACACGCGATGCAACATTGTCCTAACCAGAAAGATTAACACCACAACGCGACTCTTCGACGACTTCTCCTAAGAAGGAACTGAGCAGGAGCTACCGAACCCCGAAACCGTCACGAAAAGACGAAGGGGAAGCACGCAAAGCACTTACAATGAGCTGATATAGGAGAGGCTTCGAATAAGAACGGGCAGCCCGCTGATCCAGAGACTAACCAAGGGCGGAGCCGGCGAACGGCGGGGAACCGAGGAATGGACGTTTCCACTGGAGGAGGACGAAGGCAGTGTGGCCCCGGAGAAGCGACGGGGGAGCGTCCCGTAGGTTATATAAAGAAGACTGGTGGATGCCGGTCGAAGTAGATTACCACCGGATGTAGCCCGTAGCGCGTGCACGTGGCTGTGCTTTACAACTCCCTTATTTTGCATTAATACATAAACTTTGCCGTCACGGGCTGGATCAGCTGGTTAGGAGCATGTAACTTACTAATGAAATCGTGTGGGGTCAAAGGTCGCCAGTTGTACACGAAGATAAAATCCTAATCTGCTGCGTCAAAAATTCCTTCGACTCCAAGTCACCTTTCCTGCCCAGCATTAATCGTGATTTACTTTCTCTGGAATCTTACGGGATCAAGGCCAGGGGGCCGCTAGGGTGACGATTCCACCTCTTGCCAATTAATACATAAACTTTAAATATATTTCTTTCAAATCTAATAAATATTTTATGATTGAGGATAAAAGTATACTGATGATTAATATACTCAATTGAAAATCAATTAAAAAAATATGTCGATTATATTTATCCAAATAATGAACAATTAGTATAAAAAATTGTGATCATTAGTCAATGATTTTGTAACTATGCAATATTGTTTAGCGCATAAATTTAAAAATATAAATTAAATTTTAGCTATTATATTTTAGAGAAAATAAATTATTTAAATTATAAATTTAGTACTATTGTAGTTTAAATAAATAAATTATAAAATTAGCGTGGGTGTTAAGTTTAGGGAAAAATAAAAAGTAACTCCTGGATCGATATCTATTTTATAAAAATCATTAAATGGACATTTCATCAAACTAACTGCTAAAATATAATAGTTCATTTCAAAATTATCATGAAGGGAGTCACACTATAGCAAGGACAGATTCTCTAGTCCACAATTTATAAATCAAGGGATAGTCTATTATTATAAACTATTGATTTGGATGGATCCTACTAACTTAAATATGAGCTCCATTTAAATCAATGATCCTCATATAATGAATCATTCCTTGATCCACAAATTATACAGATTAGAAGATCCCTACTGCTCTATAGCTGTCCTGACTCCTGTGCTATAGCCCAGGCCAGGTGAATGGTAAAAACAAGAGACCAATACGAGGCAATAAAAATCCAGTCAAATAAAATAAAATAAAAAAAACAAAAGCACTGTTTCTTCCCCTTTTTTATATATTATTCTTTTTTATTAATTTAAAATCTTTTAATCTTTAGGTTAGCCCCGGAAGACGTGATCACACATATTTACAGTATCTCTGTTCTTCATTCGCCATACGATATATTTGAAAAGGTCCTTTTTTTTTTTTTACGACAGTTGGTACTCAAATGATAAATTTATATGATTAGACACCAATTGATTTTAAAGGATTTCATTAGGAGGATTATGCCGTCCCATCTAGAAGATTGCTGTTTACTATAATTTATATATCCGTATCTTAGAGTGAAAGTGATGATATCATTTTTTACTGAATTTGGCGAGGTCGGTTTTGCACCCTATAATTTTATTTTTAATTTAATTATATATTTATTTAATTAGTTTTCTTCTATTTTACTATAATTACAAGTATGGATTGACTTCTCTTCTTTCTTTCGTTCTTTCGATCCATCGATTGAATTGACAATATGCTGCTTTGTATTTCCATAGTTACCATGTAAACTCTGGCCATGGACGATGACTACTTCTATCCACCTCTTCTTTGACGCTTACCCCACTCCTCCTGTCGCTGTCCTCCCCTGATGATACTTGTCCTCATGCACTAATTTCCTTGTCTCCACTAGTAGCCATGTCCGCTCCTTCCGTGGCTAGGCGCTCGCTCTAGAAGACATAGTCGTCTACATGGTTGCTCTAAGCTGCGACTGCCACAATTGGATCGACGTGTACTCCACATTGGCGTATCCTTATGTCGAGGTTGGAGGCAAGTAACTATGTTTTGGGGTTTTGCACGAGATGCTCGAGCACGACCTCACGCCGCACTCATGAGCCGACTACCTTTTCCTTACCTTTGGCGGAACACTGTCAAACATCGACATTAGTGGCTAGGCCTTTGACCATAATCCTCAAATTTTCAACAAATTAAATGTCATTATCAATAAATTAATTTAATAATTTTATAAAATAATAAAAATTACAAATAGGTGAAATATATGAAAAGACGAGGTATGGTCACATGAAGTGAACTCAAACCTTTTTTTTACTACATCCTTGGCAAAGTTCACTAATTTAGGATCAATCCGGTATATCTCTAATTTTTATATCCGTCCTTTAAATTACTATACCTACAATATTATTATATCACAATATTTTTATTAACTTAATTAAAATCATTTAAATTATTAGTGTAATTTTCTTAGATCAAGATTGACCAGTTTGAGTTGGCTCAAGTTTGAGTCGTGATGTTTGACAATGTATGAAGATTGCACTTGTAATTATCTGTTTGGGGAGATTATTGGTGTAATTCTCCTTTGATCAAGGGTTGACTAGTTTGATGTGAAGAAGAGTCGAGTAGGTCAAAGTTGACTGGATGCTTAACTGGAAAATCTTGATGAGTGAAGTCAGGTGAAAACTCTAGTAAGTGAAGCTAGGCAGAACAAGAATTCTAGTGAGTGAAGTCAGGTGAAAGCCCTAGTGAGTGAAGCTAGACAGAAGGAAAGTCTTGGTAAGTGAAGCCAAGTGAAAGTCCTAGTGAGTGAAGTTAGGCAAAAGGAAAGTCCTAGTGAGTGAAGCCAGACATGTAGAGGTTCAAGTGGGTCAAGATTGACCGGACATTTGGCGTTGGGAGTCCAAGTGGGTCAAGGTTGATCAGACACTTGGCACGAGATAGTAAGTCTAAATGGGTCAAGGTTGACCAGACACCTGGCGTAAGAAGAAAAGTCCAAGTAGGTCAAAGGATTAATCAAACACTTGGTAAAGAAGTCCCAGCAGATCAAGGTTGACCAGATGCTAGGCAATGAGGAGTCCCAACAGGTCAAGGTTGACTGGATGTTGGGTAAGGGAATCCTAGACCTAGGTTTGTTAATTAGGGTTGTTAATCGATTAGGCTAATCGATTGCCATAGCGAGAAGGCATGCGTAATCGATTAGTGTAATAGATTAGGACACCGTAAGTGATTGGATAATTGCTTGCGGTGCCTTTTGGTTCGAACAAAATATTTCTGTTCGAAGCTTAAGCAATCAGGTTAATCACTTAAGCTATTTCTTGAGATTAAACAGAATATTACTGACTTGATCTGGCTAATCGATTCAGCAATGACTAATCGACTAGGGTAGTCGATTAAGGTTGAAAATATAGTTGTTTATACAAGTTGCTGACGTGGTAATTGATTAAAGGAATTTTTAATTGATTAAGGCATCAATGGTAACCCTAGAAATAGATTTTTCGAGCATAGTTCTTGGCAGCGCTTACACAATTCTTCTCCACACATTTTGATGGATCTTGAGCTTTGGAAGACAAGTGTTGTAGTACTTTCCAACTGGTCCAGAGGTATCCACAAGCAACAAGAGATCAAACAAGAAGAGGTTTTGAGTTGTATTTTTACATTTACTTCTTGTTTTGAGTTGTATTCTTGTTCTTGTGTTGTACGAGGCTTCTTCACCTCCGGTTGTTCCCAGAAGGAGTTGTTTTTCATAGTGGAGAGTGTGTCATGTGTGGATCCTTGGATTAGTCACCTCTTCTTGAGGTGGATACCAAGTAAATATACTTGTTAGTATTGGAGAGTTTAGCTTCAAGTTTTATTCAGCTACACATTATCTACGAAGTAAGCGAACGAGCGCGATGAGCTATTCACCCCCCTCTCCTCTAGCTCTGAAGTGTCCCAACAAGTGATATTAGAGTCATGCCACTCTTCACCGGACTCATCGCCGGAAGTGCAACGAACTAGAGAAAGAAGAAGTTAAAGCCCAAATTTCATTAAGTCAAAGTCTTCATCAAAGGCTCAACTTCAATATGGAATTCCGATATGGACTCGGATTTGATATAAGGGTGTCTCCATCATTCACAATGACAAGCTTCGATTCTTGGAAATTAAGAATCGAAAACTTTTTTATTATGGAGATAGAGCAATGGTTTGCTCTAATTGAAGATTTCAAAGCTCCAAATGATAGCAAAGGCAAAATCATCAAAAGGAGCAAATGGAGCGAGGAACAAGTCAAAAGATGTGAGACAAATGATAAGATAACCAAATTATTGGTTAGCTTATTGCCTAGCACTATTATATGCAAAATTGAGGAATATCAAGACGCTAAAGAGCTTTGGAGCAAGTTGATGAAGATCCATTAAGAATCCTCCACTACACCAAGTCAAGAAAAATTCAAAGAGGGTAACTCATTGGATCAACAAGAAGAGGGCTTCGAGATTGAGAGGTGCTCAACATCAAAAGAAGAAAAAGTCCAAGAAGTTGTTGGTGCAATATCTCCTAGGTCAGGTTGACCTGGTTGACTAAAGCTTGAGTCTTGATGTTTGGATTTCGATGTTTGACAATACATGGAGATTGCAGATGCAATCGTTCGATTGGGGAGATTATTGATATAATTCTCCTTTGGTCAAGGACTGACCAATTTGATGTGAAGAAGATTCAAGTAGATCAAGGTTAACCGGATACTTGACTAGGAAAGTCCTAACTGGAGATTAGGCAAGGAAAAATCCTGGTGAGTGAGACCAGGTGAAAGACCTAGTGAGTGAAGCTATGCAGTTGGAAAATCCTGGTGAGTAAAGCCAGGTGAAAGACCTACTGAGTAAAGCTAGGTAGGTGAAAGTCCCAGTGAGTGAAACTGGGCAGTGGGAAAATCCTGGTAAGTGAAGTCAGGTGAAATACCTAGTGAGTGAAGCTAGACAGTTGGAAAATCCTAGTGAGTGACGCTAGGTGAAAGACCTAGTCAGTGAAGCTAGGCAGGTGAAAGTCCCAGTGAGTGAAGCCGGATAATGGGAAAGTCTCGGTGAGTGAAGTCGGGTAGTGGAAAAATCCTGGTGAGTGAAGCCAGGTGAAACCCCTAGTGAGTGAAGCTAGGTGAAAGTCCGGGTGAATGAAGTCAGGCAGATGGAAAGTCCCAGTGAGTGAATCTAGGTAGAAGAAAAGACCTAGTGAGTGAAGCTAGGTGAAAGTCCTAGTGAGTGAAACCAGACAGATGGAAAACCCTAGTAAGTGAAGTTAGGTAGATGGAAAGACCTGGTGAGTGAAACCAGGCACGTGGAGATCCAGGTGGGTCAAGGTTGACCGGACACTGGTGTTAGGAAGCCCAAGCAGGTCAAAGGATTGATCGGATACTTGGCACAAGCAAATCCAGATGGGTCAAGGATTACTAAACATCTGGTGGAAGTACAAGTGGGTCATGGAGGACCGGACACTTGGCAAGAGACGATAAGTCCAAGTGGGTCAAGATTGACCGGACATTTGACACAAGGAGAAAAGTTCAAGTGGGTCAAAGAATTGACCAGACACTTGGTGAAGAAGCTCCAGTAAGTCAGGGTTGACCATATGCTAGGCAGAAGGAGTCCCAACATGTCATGGTTGACCGGATGTTGGGTTTGGGAACCTTAGACTTGAGTTTAGACAAGTCAAGGTTGGGACAATCGATCGGTTGATTGATTGACTGAAGCCCAATTGATCAGTTGGTCGATTAGGAGAGTACTACGACAAGCAGCAGCCTAATTGATCGGTCAATCCATTGGGAGCAAGTGTCGCATGTACAGAGAGCTGCCCAATAGATCAGCCGATCGATCGGGCAGCGCCAATCGATCGACCGATCGATTGGCAGCTGGTTTTCTCACGCGATCGGTAGAAAGCCTGAATCGATCAGTCGATCGATTCAAGCAACTTCCAACGAGCATAGAGGCACTCTGAATCGATCAACTGATCGATTCAAGTCTCCCCAATTGATTGGTCGATTGATTGGGTTGTGACTGTTGCGTAGGATTAAAGCCATTGGCGAGAGATCTCTTCGGTAGTTCTTCGCGAGCTTCACCCCGAACTTCATGTGACTTTCTCCACCGAGCTCACATACACACACCAGATCTTGGGGGCTTAGAGAGGAGTGTTGGTGCACTTCCAAGCAAGTCAAGAGGTGTATTCAAGCAAGGAGAAGCAAGCTAGGGTTTGGTAAATCTTGTAAGATTTTTATTGTGTAAGCTTGTTTTTCTTTCTTGTTGTATTGTGAGTTTGTACAAGGCTTCTCTGCCTTCGGTAGTTACCGTAAAGGAGTGTTTTCATAGTGGATGAGTGAGTGAGAGTCAGATCCTTGGATTAGTCACCTCTTCTTGAGGTGGATACCAAGTAAATCCTCGCGTTAGCATTACTTGAGTGTTTTCTGCTACACATCATCATCACGAAGCAAGACAACGAGCACGACGAGCTATTCACCCCCCCTTCTAGCTACAAATCGACCCTAATAGAAGTTTAATCCTCAAAAGAGTATAATAAAAAAGGCAAAGAGGAAGCATACTCTTTTTTTCACTTACAAAAAGATGAAGATAGAGAAGCATCCATCTCAAGGATTGAGGGGGAGCGTGGAACATCAATGCTGGATCAAGAAGAAGTATCTTCATTCGAATCAAATGGAGAAAGTGCCACCCCTACAAGTAAAGGTATAGAAATTTCAATTGTAAATAATAAGATCATATCATTTATTTTGAGTGCAGAGAAAAAGGGCACTACAAAAATAAGTGTCCCAAATTAATCAAGAAAAAGGGCCAAGTGGCACCAAAGGGTAAAGAGAAGCCCAAGAACGTCGACCCCATGGCAAGGAGCACATTGTGTGCTTCTTGTGTAAACAAAATGAGCACCACCGGAGCTAATGCCCAAAGGGGAAGAATTCGGCCAAAGTCAAATGAGGAATCACAAGTCAAGGAGGAGCTCTTAAGAGCAAACCCAAGGTATCATTTATTGAATTAACTCCTTTAAGTAATAATAAAAAGCATGTTAGAAATAATTTATATCATTTCAATGCTATTTATCATGAAAATAGAAGACATGATAGGATTAAAGAAAAATATGTAACTTTTAATGCCAAGACCACCTCACCTAAGGTTAGGAAGGTCAATAACAATCTAGGCAAAAATTCTATGGATTTTAGATATAAGCCTAAAAATAGAAATGCTCAAGGACCAAATGAAAAATCAAAATTTAAGGATGGAGAACCAAGTCTTGAGGTCAAGGCTTGATAAATTGGAAAAGACCCTAAAAAGAATGAAAAATATCTTTAAGGGGCAAAATGAGCACAACCTAGGTTTAGGAATGCAAGAGTCATCCTATGGCTCATAGAGGTTTGGGATACAAACTTAAAGCCAAAAAGGATGTGTCTTCTTATCATAGAGTTCCATATAATTATGGAACTAACATTAAGGATGTGTGTGATCTTCTCCAACTGAAGGGGCACAATTCTATTTAATGGACTTAGTATCAAGTAATGGTGTACACTTAGACACATTTAATAGTATCCTCCCCAACGGAGTCACTACTATCACTTGTGTGACCAAAGGGAAACCAACTATTGATTTGTCATAAAACTAAATTGGCAAGAAAATAAAATTGATAAACCCCTCTTACAAATGTTTAAATTTGTATACGTCCACACTAACGTGGCATACAAGATTCATGGTGTTTGAGGTAATTTTATTTGTCAAAAAGTTATATTGACAAGATAGTCAATGGGTAAAACCCTCCTCTTACAAATGTTGATTTTGTATACGTCCACACTAACGTGGCATGCAAAACTCACGGTGTTTTGAGGTGTTGGTAAATTTAAATAGTATTGTTTGAGGAATCAATATTATTTTAAATTTAGAGTCTTGACCAAATATTTGATCAAAGACAGACCAACCATTAATTTTACTTATCATAGGTTGACAAGATAATAAAATTAATAGATAAAATCTCCTTTTAGAATTTGTATACGTCCACACTAACGTGGCATATAAAATTCACAGGGATTTTTGAGATGTTGGTCTTGACCAAATATTTTTTGTGATTCTTAGGATTTCAAATGTTAGTCAATCCCCTTGTTGTTATACTATAGAATAGACTTAGTAGTCCCAATTGTAATGATTGGAAAACTTGGACATTAAGGTAGACTGCCCTCTCAGAACTGAGAATAATAACGGTGTATTTTGTTAGTTGTTGAAACATATTTAGTGGTGTTATCTACCGGTACCTAGTGTGTAGATACAGGAACCACTGATTATGTCTGCAATTCATTGCAGGGGTTCCAGAAAATCCGACAACTATATAAATCACCGTCCACATGGGCATTGCTGTAAAAGTAGTAGCTGTTACAGTGGGAGATGTTTATCCTTTGATAGGAATAAAACATGGATTTTAAGAAATTGCTTTTAAGTACCAAGTTTAGAAAGAAATTTATTTCAGTTTCTAAACTATTTAAAAAATAAATATTGTGTCTATTTGGATAACAAAGTTGTTATCGAGAAAATAGGAAAGATATCTATTCTGGTACGTTAGATGGCAATTTATAAATCCAATAACTCCCATAATGCAAATTAAATAACACATCTTCTAACTTTAAGAGAAAGCAACCTTTGGAATTGAACCAATTATATCTTTGACATCTAAGGGTAGGTTATATTAACTTGAGTAGAATTCAAAGGATAATAACCAATGAACTCTTGGGTTCGTTGGAAGTGGAAATCTTTCCAACCTGCGAGTCTTACTTGGAAGGAAAAATAACTAAGAAGCTTTTAAGTCTAAGGGGTATGGAGCCAAAGATATGTTGGAATTGATTCATTCTGATTTGTGTGATCCTATGACTATCCAGACAAGAAGTAGTATCGAATATTTCGTCTCTTTTATAGACAACTATTCAAGATAAGGATACTTGACTCGCCACAAGTCTTAGTACTTTGATTAGTTCAAAGAATACTAAGCTGATGTGGAGTAACGTCAAAATAAAAGTATCAAGATACTACGGTGAAATCGTAGTAACAAGTACCTCTTAGGATAGTTTAGGAGTCACTAATCAGAAGTTGGGATTTAATCCCAACTAACTACACCTGGTACACCCCAACAGAATGGTGTAGTAGAAGGTATAAGACTCTTAAGGAAATGAGTAGATTGATGATGAGTTATTCAGAAAATTACCAAATTCATTTTAAGGATATACTCTGGAAACGGAAGTGAAAATAGTACCTTCCAAAGTCAGAACTCTCTACTCATATAGAATTGTTGAATAGGCGTAAGCCTATTTTGAAGCATATTCGGATTCGGGTAGTCCATCACATATGCTGAAGAGAGACAATGATATGTTGGATAGGAATTCACTTGTTTGTAGGTTATCCTAGAGAAATGAAAGTAGGTTTATAGTCTTAAAAAAACAAAAGGTCATTGTTAGTATCAATGACTGATTTTTAGAAGAGGACTATATAAATGAACCACAAGCCCATAAGTAAATTTGTTCTTAAGAAAATAATAAAGGACACGTCTAATCTAGTACCAACTGTACAAGATGAAATATCACAAGAAACTACAACACGTATCACAATTGATACACAATTATAGGCAGTGTCTCATCGTAGTGGGAGGGTTGTTAAACAACCTAAAAGATTCATGTTTTGAGAAAGACTTTAGACTTGATCTCAAATGAACATGAGTATGATCCCCGGACATATGACAAAGCACTCCAAGATAAAGATGCATATCTTGGCCAAGAGCAATGAATACAAAATTAGAATATATGTATTCTAATAAAATCTGGAAGCTTGTAGTACCACCAAGTGGTGTAAAAGTCATAGGGTGAAAATAAGTCTACAATAAAAAAAAAGGGGATAGACGGGAAAGTAGAAACTTTCAAAGCAAGGCTTGTTAAAAAAGGGGAAACCTTTTATCGGTAGCCATGCTTAATTCTATCCAGATTCTTTTATCTATTGCTGCTCATATAGACTATGAGATTAGGCAAATGGATGATAAGACAGCTTTCCTTTATGGAAGTCTTGAAGAATGCATTCATATAAAGCAACCAGAGAGGTTCATTGCAAAGGGTAAAAGAGTATTTTTGTTTATAAGCTCAATCAGTCTATGGATTAAAGCAAGCTTCAAGGTCTTGGAACATCCGGTTGTAATCCAGTCTTATGGATTTAGTTACCGGATAAGTCTTGTGTATATAAGAACTGTGATGGAAGCGTGGTGGTATTTCTTGTACTATGCGTAGATAACATTTTTGGTAGTTGGAAACAATATCAAAGTGTTGTCGGAAGTAAGGGTATGGTTGTCCAAACAATTTGATATGAAGGACTTGGGAGAATGCATATATTCTTGGGATCAAAGGGATCGCAAGAAAAGAATATATTTTACTTATCCCAAGCTTCATAAATCGAAACAATCTTAGCTCGTTTTAGCATGCAGAACTCCAAGAAAGGTTTCTTACCTTTTAGGCATGGAGTAGCTTTATCTAAAGAGATGTCTCAGAAGACATCAAAGGAAATAAAGGACATGAAGGTAGTTCCTTACGCTTCGGCTGTCGGAAGCCTAATGCATGCTATGCACGAGATCAGAGATCTGTTTTGGGCATAGTTAGCAGATATCTAAGTAACCCTGGACAAGGACATTGGACTGCAGTAAAACATATATTAGTACCTTAGAGGCACTTGAGATTATATGCTAGTTTATTAGGCAGTTAATTTGGTCCCTGTGGGTTGCATAGATTTTGACTTCCAATCGGATAGAGACAATAGAAAGTCGACCTCGGGGTTTTTGTGTTTACTTTAGGAGGTAAAGTCATAACTATGGAAGAGTGATAAGCATAGGTGTTTTTCTGGACTCCACCATAGAAGCTTAGTATATGGCAAACCTCTGAGGTAGTCATAAAAGCTGAATGACTCAATAACCTCGAGATAGACTTAGATATGATTTCTGGTTTGTCCAAAGATTATTATAATTTATTGTAATAATATTGGTGCAGTAGCAAACTCGAAGAAACCATAAGTCCATAAGGTAAGTAAACACAATAGAGCGCAAGTACCACCCAATACGAGAAATCGTATAAACGAGGAGAAGTTGTTGCCGCCTAGATTGCATCAGGTGATGACCTATAGATCCTTTCACTGAGGTCCTTAAGGCAAAAAGTTTTTTGATGGGCATGTTGAAGGGTTGGGAATCAGATGTATGGCAGCATAGTCTTTTAGTATAAGTGGGAGATTGTTGGAGTGTATACTAAAAGCCTAGCTTTTGTATATACATTTATAAGAATCACATTGGTCAAGTGTCTACATTTGTATATACCAAATGTAGATGTTCAATTAATTTATATTGTAGATAACATGGTGTGTGGTGTCACACACAGAGGATCATGTTATCAGTACCTTATAAATTATAAACAGTAGCTCACGACCAAGATGGAAAGGAACAAACCATTGGAAGGTCGTAGTGTAATTAGATATTAGTTTATCTTAACTATATAATTACACTAGTACACTTAGAGTGTATTGAGTAGGACCATTAGAGGTCGTTTCTTTTATACTGACTTTATAAAGAAATAAAGACCTCAGTTATTATGGAAGTGTGTGCTCTTAATCCTAATATAATAACAAGCACATATATTTGATATTTATTTCTTTAATTTATCAATGGGTGAGATTTAGTTCGATAAATCAATAAGCCCGATAAGTTGGGAAATGATATCACTTATAGTGTGTGTTGTTGATTATAGAAGGAAACTGTGTCCTAGTGATCTAGGTTGATAATGTCCCCAAGAGGAGCTCATAAATATTGTCATGTTAAACCCTGCAGGTGGACTTAGTCCGACATGACGATAAGGTTGAGTGGTACTACTCTTGGACTAAGATATTAATTAAATGAGTTGTCAGTAACTCGCTTAATTAGTGGACATTTGACATCTTAAACACAGGGAGACTAACACACTCATAATAAGAAGGAGCCCAAAATGTAATTTGGGATTGGTGCGGTAGTTCAATAATAGTTCTTTAGTGGAATGAATTATTATTGATGGAATTAAGTTGTGTGTTCGGGGCGAACACGGGAAGCTTAATTTCATCGGGAGACCAAAACCAATTCCTCCTCTCGGTCCCTATCGTAGCCTCTTGTATATAGAGATTTATACCCACCACATACCCACCTTCTTACCCAACCAATAGGGGCCGGCCAAGCTAAGCTTGAAGCTCAAGCTTAGGGTGGCCAAGCCTAAAGGTTGAGCCCAAGCTTAGGTGGCCGACCACATCATATTAAAAAGGATTTTTTATTAAAATTATTTCTTATGTGGATATCATAGTTTTAAAAGAGAGTTTAAAAATTAAAATTTTCCTTTTAAAGCTTTCTACAAAAGATTAAGAAAAGATTTGAAATCTTTCCTTATTTGTAGATTGAAAGGAGATTTTATTTTTAAGAAAAACTTTCCTTTTTAACCATGATAATAATTTAAAAAAGAAGTTTAAAAATTAAATATTCTCTTTTATTAGTTTCTACAAAAGATTAAGAAAAGATTTGATATCTTTCCTTATTTATAGATTGAAAAGAGATTTTAATTTTTAGAAATAACTTTCCTTTTGGAAATTATCCACATGTTTAAAAGAAGAATTTTAATTTATAAAATTTCTTTTTTATTAACCAATCATGAAAGGATAAAAATTATTGGAGAAACTTTTATAAATTTCTGGAGACAAATTAGGAAGTTTTAATTCTTGTGTGAATTAAATATTTCCTTGTTTAGGGGAGAAAGTGGCCGGCCATTATTATTAAAAGAAGAAAATTATTTTTTAATTAAAATAATTTTTCTTTTTTATGACAAAAGAATTAAGGAATTTTTTTATTAAAATTTCCTTATTTGCCAATACCAAGGATTATAAAAGAGGGGGTAGAGGTGCCTTCACGGGTGATCAACTCTATTATTCTTCTCCTCTCTTTTCCTTC
Organism: Zingiber officinale; assembly: GCF_018446385.1. Taxonomy (NCBI): domain Eukaryota; kingdom Viridiplantae; phylum Streptophyta; class Magnoliopsida; order Zingiberales; family Zingiberaceae; genus Zingiber; species Zingiber officinale. The sequence continues at coordinate 13,202,716 of NC_056002.1, forward strand.
TTGGTGGCCGGCCCTAGCTTCTTCCTCTTCTCTTCTTCTTATGGCCGGCGGCAACCTCTCTTGGAGCTCTTGATGGTGGCCGGTTCTAGCTAGGAGAAGAAGGAGAGAAAGGTGGTTTTGTTTCTTGCATCCCTTGGAGCTTGGTAGTGGTGGCCGGACCTCTACTTCTCTTGGAGAATTGTGGTGGCCGAAACTTGCAAGGAAGAAGAAGGTGCTTGGTGGTTCTCATCTCGGAAGATCGTTGCCCACACAACGTCCGAGGTTAGAAGAGGAATACGGTAGAAGATCAAGAGGTTATTTTTGCTTACAAAGAAAGGTATAACTAGTAATTGTTTTCCGCATCATACTAGTTTTTCTTTGTATAGTTATTTATGGAAATACCAAACACAAGAGGCATATGATTCTAGAGTTTTCGAAATAGTTTTCTTTTCGAGTTTGTGTTTTCTTCTTTTTCGAATTTGTGATTCGATTGTTCTTTTTGGTTAACCTAGAGTTATTTAAGGAAATAAATATTAGCTTTCCTTAAAAGGCTTTGCCTAGGCGGTGGTGGTTGCTCCCATATCCAAGAAGGCCATGTGCCTCGCCATGCAGTCCTGGAAGCTAATTTTGGAAATTAATATTTATGGAATTAATAACTTAGGTAGATTTGAATCAATAGTGTTAAGTTCCGCTTATGATTCAAATCTAAACCATTAAGAACAGATAAGTTAAATTTGGAATCAATGATGTTAAGTTCCGTCTGCGATTTCTTATTTAACTTTTAAAGAACACAATAGGTTATTTAAGGAAAGGTTCGACACTTGTACAAAAAATTTTGTACAGTGAAACCGGTACGTTTTTCTAGGACTAACCAACACGAGCGTCAAGAGAACGGTCCCGACCGTCCGCTCGGGAAGAAGAAAATAGAAGCAATACTTCCCGAGGCGAGATCAACATCATAGCTGGTGGGCCGACCGGAGGAGACTCCAATCGAGCCAGAAAGGCGAGAGTCCGGCAGCTCCAGATCCATGCAGTCGGATGTAGCCGAGAACGAGCGGAGGGACCCGAAATCAGTTTCGGGCCCAGGGACTTGGAAGGAGTTGAAGTGCCCCACGATGACGCTCTGCTCATCAAAGCGGTAATAGCCAACTACACTATTCACCGCGTATTTATTGACACAGGAAGCTCGGTCAACATCATATTTAAGAAGGCGTTCGATCAACTACAAATTGACCGAGCCGAGCTGCTGCCCATGACAACCCCGCTATACGGGTTTACGGGCAATGAAGTCCTGCCGGTCGGGCAAATCCGGCTAGCTATCTCGCTGGGAGAGGAGCCGCTCAGAAGGACGCGGACTGCAGACTTCGTGGTGGTCGACTCTCCCTCATCATACAACGTTATTTTGGGACGACCGGCGCTCAGCGAGTTCCGGGCGGCCGTCTCCACCTTCCACCAGAAGATCAAATTCCCCGTCGAAGACAAAGTGGGAGAGGTACGGGGAGACCAACTGGTAGCTCGGCGATGCTACATTGAAATGGTCCGAGCAGAAGCAAGTTCCGCTTGGAAATCGCCACGGATCGAGGTGAATGCTATAACTGAAAAGCCTCCCTCTTTAGTTTATGAAGAAAAAGAGGAAGTGCAGATACACCCAACCCGATCGGCGGCTACGACATTCATCCGATCTGGAGGTGAAGCGAAAGAGGAGCTGATCCAATGCCTCGAAGAAACCATGATGTCTTCGTCTGGTCGACACATGAGTTGCCCGGAATTTCACCAAGTATAGCGCAGCATGAGCTCCACGTCCGACCGGACGCCATCAAGCAGAGAAAGAGATTTCAGCGTAATGCCATCATCTCAGGCGAGGTGGAGAAGCTCGAAGCCGCCATATACGCGAGGTGCGGTTCAGGAACGTAGTATTAGTCTCAAGCCGGGCAACAAGTGGAGAGTATGCATAGATTTTCGAGATCTCAACAAAGCTTGCCCGAAGACTTTTATCCTGCCTCGGATAGATCGGCTATGGCCGGCTGCGAATTAATTTGTATGCTCGACGCTTACCAAGGCTATCATCAAGTGCCGCTCGCCCGTGAAGATCAAGAAAAAGTTAGCTTCGTGACGGCCGACGGCACCTATTGCTATAATGTGATGCCGTTCGGATTGAAGAATGCGGGAGCCACATATCAGCGCTTGATGAATAAAGTATTCAGAGAGTAGATCGGGCGAAATCTAGAAGTGTATGTGGACGACATTCTCATCAAGTCCGTCCGAGCGGCCGATCTCTTCAAAGACATGGAGGAAACCTTCCGAACGCTGCGCAAATATGGAGTCACGCTAAATCCCAGAAGTGCCTGTTCGGAGCAAAAGGAGGGCGTTTTCTGGGGTACATAGTGACCGAGCGGGGAATCGAAGCAAATCCCAGCAAGGTGAAAGCTCTACAAGACATGCCGCCTCCAAGAAATACAAGGGAAGTGCAACGTTTGACCGGTCGGATAACCGCTCTGTCCTGATTCATCTCCAAAACTGTCGACCGGAGCCTCCCTTTTTTCAAAATCTTGCGCAAGGCCACAAGGTTTCACTGGGATGAAGAATGCGATCGGGCGTTCGAAGACTTGAAGGCATATCTGAATTCTCTCCCGGTATTGGCCAAGCCGGCTGCGGGTGAGCCACTTTGTATTTACTTGTCTTCAACCGAGCAAGCAATCGGCTCGGCATTAGTAAGGGCGAGCGGAGAAGAGCCCGTGTATTTCCTTAGTCACATTTTAAAAGATGCTGAATCTCGCTACACTGGGCTCGAAAAGCTAACTTTTGCTTTGGTCCTCGCCGCTCGGCGCCTTTGCCCATACTTCCTGGCGCATACCATCATTGTTAAAACCAACAGCCCGCTCGGGCGTGTGTTACTGAATCCAGAAGCATCCGGGCGGCTCATCAAATGGACGACGGAGTTAAGTGAATTTGACATCCAATACCAGCCCCGCTCGGCAATCAAAGCGCATTCCTTGGTAGATTTTGTGACTGAAGTGCAGAATTCGGAGCCGGAAGCCATGTGGAAAATATTTGTGGACGGATCGTCCACTCGGCTCGGAAGCGGGATTGGAGTGTTGTTGCTCTCCCCTCAAGGAGAAAAGATGCACTTATCCGTCCGGCTTGATTATAGAGCTACAAATAATGAGGCAGAGTATGAGGCCCTTATAGCCGGCTTACAGGCCGCTCGGCATGTAGGTGCCGGTCGGGTAATGCTGCATTCAGACTCTCAATTGGCCGCTCAGCAGCTCACAGGCACCTTCGAGATTAACAACGCTCGGCTCAAACTTTATGCCGAGGCCTTCGAAAAACTCAAGGTCGACTTCAGAGAGGTAATTATCCAAAAGATACCCCGAGCCGAGAATCAAGCGGCAGATGAATTAGCTAAACTGGCGAGCTCAATAACGTCGATCGGCATCCAGCAGCCAATTGAACAAGTATCCTTGGTGGCGCACGTCGACCGGATGGAAGGCCTCACGTTTCCAAGCGACTGGAGGACACCCATCATAGAGTTCCTCCGCTCGGGCACCACGCCATCCAATGAGCATGAAGCCCAGCTGCTAAGGAGGAGAGTCGTCCGGTTCACACTCATCGGCGATCAGCTTTACAAGAAGGCTTTCTCACGCCCGCTGTTGAAATGTGTGAGCTCGGAGGACTCGGCTTACATCCTCCAAGAGGTACATCAAGGATCATGCGGAGGGCATCCGGGCGGACGATCACTAGCTAAGAAGATCCTGCTAGCTGGATACTTTTGGCCGACTTTACAAGCGGATGCCGCTCAGACCGTGTCGACGTGCCTTTCGTGCCAGAAGTACCATAACTTCTCCCACCGACCGGCAGAGGAAATGAAGGCATCAACAGTTTCGTGTCCGTTCGATCAATGGGGAATGGATATTGTTGGTCCATTTCCAATGGCGACCGGACAACGAAAATTCTTATTGGTGGTGGTTGATTATTTTTCCAAGTGGGTGGAGGCCGAGCCGCTAGCCAAGATCACCGAGCAGATGGTCAAGAAATTTATTTGGCAGAACATCATCTGTCAGTTCGGCATCCCCCGTCGACTTATCTCCGATAATGGGCGGCAATTCACGGGAAAGTTGCTCGAGGATTGGTGCAAAAGCTATGGCATCGAGCAACACTTCACATCCGTGGCATATCCCCAGAGCAATGGTCAAGCCGAAGTAGCCAATCGGGAAATTCTTCGTATTCTGCGCGCTCGGCTCGACCATTTTCAAGGAAGTTGGGTGGATGAAGTGTCGGGCGTCTTATGGGCCATCCGAACGACTCCAAAGGAAGGGACGGGCGTCACGCCTTTCCACCTGGTGTATGGCGGTGAAGCGGTCATTCCTGTTGAAGCCGGCGTCGAATCCACTAGGATCCAAAATTATGATGAGGACAACGCCGAGCGGAGGAACATGGAGCTGGACTTGGTCGAAGAAGAAAGAGCCAAGGCGTCCGTTCGGCTGATGGCGTACCGGCAGCGGATGAAGCAAAACTACAACCGCCGCATAATCCCCAGATCATTCCAGGTCGGCGTCAAGCCGGTCGGCGACGTTGGCAAGCTAGAGGCACCATGGGCGGGCCCCTTCAAGGTTATTGAAAAGCTCCGCTCGGGCGCTTATTATTTGGAGGATGAAGACGGGCGTCAACTGGACCGGCCGTGGAGCGCGAATCATCTCCAGCCTTATCGGGCTGGGTGAAAGGTGCACTAATGTAACTTATTTTTGCATATATTTTGGTCGTCCGTACCCTTGTAATGCAGGAAGCAAAATTAATTCGAAGGATGGCCAATGGGTTTGCCGAGCGGCTATATTGAAGTTAGCCTTAAAGAAGATCGTCGAGCTCCGACGTTAAATATCGAGAGACGAGCCGGCGTCTATAAACGTCCAAGCGGAAGACCGTCGAGCTCCGACGTTAAATATCGAGAGACGAGTCGGCGTCTATAAACGTCCGAGCGGAAGATCGTCGAGCTCCGACGTTAAATATCGAGAGACGAGCCGGCGTCTATAAACGTCCGAGCGGAAGATCGTCGAGCTCCGACGTTAAATATCGAGAGACGAGCCGGCGTCTATAAACGTCCGAGCGGAAGACCGTCGAGCTCCGACGTTAAATATCGAGAGACGAGCCGCGTCTAAACGTCCGAGTGGAAGACCGTAGAGCTCCGGACGTTAAATATCGAGAGACGCCGGCGTCTATAAACGCCCGAAGCGGAAGATCGCCGAGCTCGACGTTAAATATCGAGAGAGAGCCGGCGTTAAATAATCCGAGCGGAAGATCGCCGAGCTCCAACGCGTTAAATATCGAGACGAGCCGCATCTATAAACGTCCGAGCGGAGATCGCCGAGCTCCGGCGTTAAATATCGAGAGACGAGCCGGCGTCTATAAACGTCCGAGCGGAAGATCGTCGAGCTCCGACGTTAAATATCATGAGACGAGCCGGCGTCTATAAACGTCCGAGCGGAAGACCGTCGAGCTCCGACGTTAAATATCGAGAGACGAGCCGGCGTCTATAAACGTCTGAGCGGAAGACCGTCGAGCTCCGACGTTAAATATCAAGAGACGAGCCGGCGTCTATAAACGTCCGAGCGGAAGATCGTCGAGCTCCGACGTTAAATATCGAGAGACGAGCCGACGTCTATAAACGTCCGAGCGGAAGATCGTCGAGCTCCGACGTTAAATATCAAGAGACGAGCCGGCGTCTATAAACATCCGAGCGGAAGATCGTCGAGCTCCGGCGTTAAATATCATGAGACGAGCCGGCGTCTATAAACGTCCGAGCGGAAGACCGTCGAGCTCCGACGTTAAATATCGAGAGACGAGCCGGCGTCTATAAACGTCTGAGCGGAAGACCGTCGAGCTCCGACGTTAAATATCGAGAGACGAGCCGGCGTCTATAAACGTCCGAGCGGAAGACCGTCGAGCTCCGACGTTAAATATCGAGAGACGAGCCGGCGTCTATAAACGTCCGAGCGGAAGACCGTCGAGCTTCGACGTTAAATATCGAGAGACGAGCCGACGTCTATAAATATTCCGAGCGGAAGAAAAAAAAAAGAAGAAGACTGCAAGTGTCCGAGAAGTTCGCCGCCAATATCGTTCGACCGACTCTACGTCCGCTCGGCTCAGGGCCCAAAGGTTGTCGGGTTATAGCGAGCGATCCCTGCTATCAAAGCGGAATGTTACGCGTCCGAAATATTTAGCCGAGCGGAAGGGCATCACCAAGTACTTAGCAAAAATTCCTTTCGAATGCCAGAGGTGTGATAATAGGTAAGCGGGCAACACACATATTAACTAGCAAAAGGACAAAGTGCAAAAGGATAAAGTGCGCGAAAGGAAAACATTGCATTAAAAATAAAACCTTAGGCCGGGCGGCCTAAGTACAAAAGGGATCATATTTAGCCGAGTGGCCAAATTACAAAAGTTACTCGATATAATCGTAGAGGGTCTCGGGGATGTTATCTAAAAGCGCCACCTGATCGCCGGCCGGAATATTAGTGGACTCCGGAAGAAGGCCCTTCGACTTCAGATAGGTCATGGTGGCAGTCATGGCCAAGTCGAAGGCTGTGTACATCCGCTCGCAGATTTTCTCCGAGAATTCGGGCGATCGGATGTAGCCCTGTCGTAGAGCGGCGACTTGACTCGGCTCGGCATCCTGATATTCTTTGAAAGCCGCCTGGGAGCCAGTGAGGGCCTCGTTCAGATTCTTAAGCTCTTCCGCGTCGGCCGAGCAGCCCGCCTTCTCTCTGTCGAGCTGCTCCATCAGCTCTTTTACCTTCAGCTCCAGGCCCCGAGCCTCCACGTTCTTTTTCTCCAGATCGGAGATGGCCGTATTTTTTCGAGTCGTGGCCAGGGTTAATTTTGTGTCGAGCGACTTAACTTGTCGCTCGGACTCAGCCAAGGCGTGGGCCTGATCGGCTGTTTTCTTCTGTTCGGCCGCCAGCATATCTTGAGCCTTCTTCAGCTCCTTTTGCAGCTCGGAGTAAGACGGTCCTTGAGGGCCGGACGGACCAACCGCTGCCTTCAGTTGCCGCAGCTCTTCATCCACCAAGGCCAAGCGGTTGGAAACCGTGATTTCCTCTACCCATCTCTGACGAGAGGAATTAGAAGCTGTTATTGGCCGATCGAGAGGAATGAAGACAAAACTTGGTAGATTACAAACTTACCCCCGTAGCCTGCTGCATATGGCTATTAGCCAAATTCCCGACGGGGATCAGGGCGACGCGTGCCCGAGCGTCGGCCCACATCTCGGCGAGAGGCCCCTTCAGGGTGATAGTGTGCTCGGGCGCAGTCGGTTGGTCGGTCTCTGGCAGCAGCTCTTCAGTCGGGAGATGAAGAGTGACCCGAATGGTGCGACCATGACCGGGGGTCGTCCGACCGGCTGTCGGGAGGGGATCAGAAGCCGGCACCGAGAACTGCGAATGAATGGTCGAGCGTTGGACTGGTTGACGAGCGGGCGGAAGAGTGCTGACTGGAATAGCCTCAATTGGCGCGGCTGGCTCGTCCCATTCAGAAGGCGTCCAGTCGGACGAAATGGTTTCGGCCTCTGGCGCCTTGCCCCAAGCAGTCGCAGTGACCCGCTCGGATGGTTGGACCGCGGAGGTAGCCGACCGCAGGGGAGTCTCCACTCGGCGCCTCTTTGGAGCGGCCGACTCAGCTTGAGTCCCGCTCTCTCCTTCGTGGGATCCGACCGGCTGGATACCCAACGCTTCCATTTCTCGGGCCGCCGCGGCTTCTAGCGCTGCCGCCTTTCTCTTCAAAACGCCGGCCATCACCAAATCCATGACGATATCCGCTGCAAGGGAAAGAAAAGAAATCAGTTAGCAATTAAAGCAAATGCCCAAGCAAAGTTCTTACCGAAGCCGGTCGGAAGAGGAGTAGGCCGAAGATGTACATCACCCCTTCGTGAAGAAGCTTGTTGATGTCAAGTCGCAGACCGGCTAGTATATTTGCAGCGTGGAGATAGTCCGGTCGGGTCTTGAATTTCTTCAGCTCGGGAGTGGGGGGTAAGCTGACCTACCACTGGGTCGGGAAGTTGGCCCGATCGGGCATACGGATGTAGAAAAAATAATCCTTCCAATGTTTATTGGAAGTAGGTAGCTTGTTGAAGAAGACTAAGCCGAGTCGAGCTTGGAACATAAAGGTGCTCGGTTCGGCTTTCTTGGGGTAATAAAAATAAAAAAAGACCTCCGGTCGGAGGGGGATGTTGTGAATCTTAAACAAAACTACAACACCGCAAAGTATACGAAAGGTGTTGGGTACTAGACTGCCGAGCGGCACACCGAAATAATTACAAACATCTAGGATGAAAGGATGTACAGGGAACCACAGACCGGCGGTAAATTGGTCGCGGAAGACATAGAAGGCTCCGCTGTCTATCAAGATTGTGCGGCCGAGCGGAAGGACCGGCCAACAAAAGTTCAAAATCTTCGGGGATTTCGAAATTGTCTATCAGGATATCAAAATCACGCTGGTCGAATTGGGACTGCATGGTGGTGTACCATGGGCCGAGAGACTGGTCTTCGGGGTGCGAAGAGCTAGCCATTGACCGAGCGAAGGAGGCCAGGAAAAAGGACAGAAACAAGAAGAGATCGTCGGAACAGTATCCAGGAGCAAAAACGGAAGAAAGAAATGTAAAGAGCACCGGAAACAAGAAAGGAAGGAGGAGAACCTTACGAAAAAGAAAGAAGGAGCGGAAAGAAGGCACCGGAGGTCGTCGGAAAGCAGAAGAGGAATCGCCGGAGCTCCAAAGCATTGGGGGTAGGGGTCGAAGTCGCGGAGGCAGAGAAGAGAAAGAGAAGAAAACGAAGAATTTATAGGGTGGAGGCCGGGCGGCCTCCACCGTCGGATCCAGGTCACGGGAATCAAAGCGTGCATCGTGCCGTCCATTTCGAATCGCTTCGATCACATCAAAACACCATGCCACCGCCGCCGTACGATGATGGCAGTGCGCCACGTGGCATTCGACCATTCGGAGCATTTAATGAAAGCATGCTCAACCTTAATGTCGAAGATTGGCGCACAGCACGAGGAGATCCGGTGAGTGATATTGTTAATTCGCTTAAGGCCATCTCTGCGGTTAGCCGATCGGAGGATGGTAGCATGGAGGAGCCGCCCGGCTAGATTCGCAGTCCAGTCAGTCGGACCATTCGCCTCCTTCGACTAGACTTGAAGGGGAGGCAAGTGATCAGGTGGTAAGAATCGGGGACCCCGTCCGATAAAGTCAACGCCACGTGGAAGTCAAAGTGGCAGATATCCGTCCGGAGAGGGATGGGGCCGACCGGCCGACCGGCTGCCCGGCGGTGTTAACGTCCGGAGAGGGATGGGTCCGACCGGCAGGCCGACCGTGCCGGTGGTTGATAGTTCAAGGCGCCCTGTTGGAAGTCAGGGTTCCGGCGCTCAGTGGACAAGAGCGGAAGGCCGAGCGGACGGCACGCTCGGCCAAAGCCACCAGGTAACATACTGCTAACAGTCTCCGCAAAGCACATGATTGAGAATCTCCCCAAGTAAACAACCGTATACGTCCGGCCGGATGTCGCTGAAGTTGGTCGGACGGACGACATATCTGGAGTGAAGGGGAAAAGGACAAGGGACACCCCCTTTTTCTGACAGCAAGTATGTTTCACGTGTAGACCATACTTCAAATCTTATGACAGGGGGTTCCGCTGTCCCATCAGGGACATGCTTGGACTGTAGCAGTATGGCGTCAGGTAAGCTTTCTGACAGATACATACTGAGGCATGGGCTACGGACACGTATGCGTCTCGGTGGATGTGCAGGAGCTCTTTCACCGCTCTATATAAAGAGCCTCATACTTCGCCGGAGGTACGCGTTCAACACCTTTGGAGCTACTTTTTCCACCACTTGCTTACCTGACTTGAGCGTCGGAGGGTCGCCGCCGGGAACCCCTTCCCGGCCCGACTTCTGTGCAGGTTCGTCGGAGCTTCGTAACACCAGTCGAAGATCCACGTCAGCAGTCGGAGAGCGCCCCGTGCCCGGCGTCCGTTGATTCAGCATTCGGACAGGATCATTAGGCTTACGCCTATTCTGCAATTCTATGTGAGTAGAGAGTTCTGACTTAGAAGGTACTAGGTTCACTTCCATTTCCAGAATATATCCTTAAAATGAATTTGGTAATTTTTTGAATAACTCATCGATCTAATTATTTTCATAAGAGTCATATACCTTCTTACTACACCATTCTGTTGGGGTGTACCAGGTGCAGTTAGTTGGGATTGAATTCCGACTTCTGATAAGTGACTCATAAACTCTCCCAAGAGGTACTTGCCACTACGATCTCAACGTAGTGTCTTGATACTTTTACCTTGACGTTACTCCACATCAGCCTAATACTCTTTGAACTTATCAAAACACTTAGACTTGCGACGCATCAAGTAAATGTACCCGTATTTTGAATAGTCGCAAATAAAAGAGATGAAATATTCGAAACCACCTCTTGCCTGGATAGTCATAGATGCACACAAATCAGAATAAACCAATTCCAACACTTCTTTGGCTTTATACCCCTTAAAAAGTCTCTTGATCATTTTTCCTTCCAAGTAAGATTCGCAGGTTGGAAAGTTTTCCACCACCAATGAACCCAAAAGTTCATCGGCTATTATCCTTTGAATCCTACTCAAGTCAATATGGCCTAGCCTTAGATGCTAAAAATATGATTGGTTCATCTTCGAAAGTTGCTTTCTCTTATTAAAGTCAGAAGATGTGTTATTAATTTTCATTTGCATCATGGGAATTATTGGATTTATAAATTGTCAACCAACATACCAGAACAGATAACTTTCCTCTTTTCTTGATAACAACTTTGTTATCAAAAGAGACAGAATATCAAGTTCTTTGATAGTTTAGAAACCGAAATCAAATTCTTTCTAAACTTGGTACGTAAAGACAATTTCTCAAAATCCATATTTTATTCCTATCAGAGGATAAACATCTCCCATTGCAACAGCTGCTACTTTTGCAGTAGCGCCCATGTAGACAGTATTTTCCCTTTCATGTAGTTGTTAAGTTTCCTGAAACCCTGCAATGAATTGCAGACATGATCAGTGGCTCCTTGTATCTACACACCAGGTACCGGTAGATAACACCACTAAGCATGTTTCTACAACTAATGAATAAAATACACCTATATTGTTCTTAGTTCTGAGAGGATAGTCCACCTTAGAGTCCAAGTTTTGTTTCCAATCCTAATTGGGACTACTAAGTTTATTCTATAGTATAACAACTAGGGGATTGACCAACATTTGAAATCCTAAGAATCACAAAAATATTTGATCAAGACTAACACCTTAAAATCCCCATGAATTTTGTATGCCACGATAGTGTGGACGTATACAAAATCAAAGAGGAGATTTTATCCATTAATTTTATTGTCTTGTCAACCTAACTTTATGATAAATAAAATTAATAGTTGGTTTATCTCTGATCAAATATTTGGTCAAAACTTTGAATTTAAAATAATATTGATTCCTCAAAACAATATCATTTAAATTCACCAACACCTCAAACACCGTGAATTTTGCATGCCACGATAGTGTGGACGTATACAAAATTGAACATTTGTAAGAGGAGGGTTATACCCATTAATAACCTTGTCAACCTATCTTCATGATAAATAAAATTACCTTAAATACCGTGAATATTGTATGTCACGATAGTGTGGACGTATACAAATTCAAACATTTGTAAGAGGGGTTTTACCCATTAATTTTATTATCTTGTCAACCTGACAAATAAAATTACCTCAAACACCGTGAATTTTGCATGCCACGATAGTGTGGACGTATACAAAATTGAACATTTGTAAGAGGGGGTTTTAATTTTATTATCTTGTCAATTTATCTTTATGACAAATTAATAGTTGGTTTTCCTTCGGTCACACAAATAATAACAGTGACTCTGATGGGGAGGATACTCTTAAATGTGTCTAAGTGTATACTATTACTTGATACTTAGTCCATTAAATAAGATTATGCCCCTTCCGATGGGGAAGATCACACGGTCTTAATTAATTTCCTATAACCATCCAAAATGGAAGTTTGATCTAGTGATCCGCAAACAAACTCATCCGATATGGAGGAAGGCACTCAAAGCCAACGCATAAGTTTGCTTGCATCACTTACAAACCAGTAATGGAGACAGTGGAATTTATTTAAAAAAATCTCTCTCCCACTTAGTTATTTAAGGTGAGGAATTTTAACCTATGCAAGCATACATCACATGCACACACACACATCATAGTAAATAAAAACAATAAATTTGGAAATTAATTTTCCAACTATTATGACATTTTCCATCACTGTCCTCCGTGTGCACCAACCCTAGCTGCTGCCTTTTTTAGCCACCGCCATCAGATCCAGTCGTTACATATATCTTGCTTCTTATTCCGCTGTGCCTCTGGTCCTCTAATAGCACCACGCCTAGGAAGGATACGATCCGCGACAAAAATAGAATTTTACATATATCGATCATATATTCCACGAAGAAATGTACATGTAATCTAGATCAAAAATAAAATTCTAAAATCCTAGGGCTAATACATCTCCTGCTGTATTAGTCACATGCAATCATGCACACACACAAAAATAATGCCCTTGACATGTCCAATGGTCCAATCACACACAACTTCTATAAGTCATAATAGTTGGAGCCTACAACCAAAGAGTTAGCATATTCTATTATTATCCTGCCTAAATTATGTATGACATGTGCATAATTAACTGAAAACCAAAACATAGAGAGACAAACCCTAGTTCTGATACCAATTGTTGGTTGGTCCTAGGAAGATCGTACCGGTTTCACTGTACAAAAATTTTATACAAGTGTCGAACCTTTCCTAAACAACCTATTGTGTTCTTTAGAAGTTAAATTATGAATCGCAAACGAAACTTAACATTATTGATTTCAAGTTTAACTTATTTGTTCTTAATGGTTTAGATTTGGATCGCAAGTGAAACTTAACACTATTGATCCAAATCAACCTATGTTATAAAGTTAATTAAATATTTATTTCTAAAATCGGCTCCCAGGTCAAACATGACGAGGAACATGACATTCTTGGGTATGGGATCATCCACCATGTTAGGATGTATACTAAAAGCCTAGCTTTTGGTATAAAACATTTATCTAGAAATAAGAATCACATTGGTCAAATGTCTACATTTGTGATAAATGTAGTTATTCAATTAATTTATATTGTAGATAACATGGTGTGTGGTGTCACACACAGAAGATCATGTTATCAGTACCTTATAAATTATAAACAGTAGCTTACGACCATGATGGAAAGGAACAAACCATTGGAAGGTCGTAGTGTAATTAGGTGTTAGTTTATCTTAACTATATAATTACACTAGTACACTAAGAGTGTATTGAGTAGGACCATTAGAGGTCGTTTCTTTTATACTGACTTTATAAAGAAACAAAGACCTCAGTTATTATGGAAGTGTGTGCTCTTAATCCTAATATAATAACAAGCACATATATTTGATATTTATTTCTTTAATTTATCAATGGGTGAGATTTAGTTCGATAAATCAATAAGCCCGATAAGTTGGGAAATGATATCATTTATAGTGTGTGTTGTTGATTATAGAAGGAAACTGTGTCCTAGTAATCTAGGTTGAGAATGTCCCCAAGAGGAGCTCATAAGGATTGTCATGTTAAACCCTGCAGGTGGACTTAGTCCGACATGACGATGAAGTTGAGTGGTACTACTCTTGGAGCTAGATATTAATTAAGTGAGTTGTCAGTAACTTACTTAATTAGTGGACATTTGTTATCTTAAACACAGGGAGACTAACACACTCATAATAAGAAGGAGCCCAAAATGTAATTTAGGATTGGTGCGGTAGTTCAATAATAGTTCTTTAGTGGAATGAATTATTATTGATGAAATTAAGTTGTGTGTTCGGGGCGAACACGGGATGCTTAATTTCATCGGGAGACCAAAACCAATTCCTCCTCTTGGTCCCTATCGTAGCCTCTAGTATATAGAGATTTATACCCACCGTATACTCACCTTCTTACCCATCCAATGGGGCCGACCAAGCTAGCTTGGAACCCAAGCTAGGGCCGGCCAAGACCAAGTGGATGAGCCATGTAGGTGGCCGGCCACTAGAATATTAAAAAGGATTTTTATTAAAATTATTTCTTATGTGGATATCATGATTTTAAAAGAGAGTTTAAAAATTAAAAATTTCCTTTTATAGCTTTCTACAAAAGATTAAGAAAAGAGATTAATCTCTTTCCTTATTTGTAGTTTAAAGGGATGGTTTTAATTTTTGGTAAAAACTTTCCTTATTTGTAAATCATCCACATGTTTAAAAGAGAGTTTAAAATTTGAAATCTTTCCTTATTTGTTGATTAAAGGAGGATTTTAAATTTTAAGAAAACTTTCCTTTTTAACCATGTTCATGATTTAAAAGAGAGTTTAAAATTAAATATTCTCTTTTATAAGTTTCTACAAAAGATTAAGAAAAGATTTGATATCTTTCCTTATTTGTAGATTAAAAGAGATTTTAATTTATAGAGATAACTTTCTTTTTATCCACATGTTTAAAAGAAAAATTTTAATTTATTAAATTTTCTTTTTATAAACCAATCATGAAGGGATAAAAATTATTAGAGAAATTTTATAAATTTTCGGAAGTAAATAAGGAAGTTTTAATTGATGTTTAAAATTTTATTTGCTTGGAGATTGTATTTGTTGTGGCCGGCCATTGTAATTTGAAAAGAGAAAGTTATTTTAATTAAATAAATTTTCCTTTTCAATGGCAAAAGAATTAAGGAAGTTTTTATTAAATTTTTCTTATTTGCCAAGACCAAGGATTATAAAAGAGGGGGTAGAGGAGGCTTCAAGGAAAGGACTCTATTCTATTTTTTCTCCCTCTTTTCCTTGGTGTGGTGGCCGGCCCTTCCCTTTCTCTTCTCTCCTCTTGTTGTGGCCGAAATCTATCATCTCTTGGAGCTTGGAGGATGTGGCCGGATCAAGGAAGGAGAAGAAGGAGAGAAAGCATGCATCCCTTGGAGCTTGGTTGGTGGAAAATTCTTCATCCTTTGGAAGTTCTTGTGCTTGGCCGAAACTTGAAGGAAGAAGAAAGAAGGTGCCTAGGTGGTTCTCATCTCGGAAGATCGTTGCCCACACAATGTCCGAGGTTAGAAGAGGAATACGATAGAAGATCAAGAGGTCTTTCTAAAAGGTATAACTAGTAATTTTTTTTTTCCTCATCATACTAGTTATTTTTGGAAATAATACTAAATACAAGAGGCATACGATTCTAGTGTTTCGAATTTGTTTTCGATATAGTATTCTTTTGTTTTTTTTTCTTGTGATTTGATTGTTCTTTTCGGTTGACCTAAAGTTATTTTAGGAAATTAAATATTAGCTTTCCTTAAAAGATTTTGTCTAGTCGGTGGTGGTTGCTCCCATATCCAAGAAGGCCATGTGCCTCGCCACGTCAGTACTGGGAACCAATTTTGGAAATTAATATTTAATGGAATTAATAACTTAGGTGATTTGGATCAAACGTGTTAAGTTCCGCAGGAGATCCAAGTCAAAACCTAAAAGAACAAATAGATTAAGTTTTGGATCAAACGTGTTAAGTTCCGCAGGCGATCCAAAATTTAATTTAAAAGAACACATGGTAGCTAGGAAAAGGTTCAGACCTTTGTACAAAATTTTTGTACAGTGGAACCTCTAGGCTTTCCGAGTAGCAACCAACAATTGGTATCAGAGCTAGGGTTTTGCCTCTGTGTATTTAGTATTAGTTTAATTATGCACATGTCATACATAATTTAGGCAGGATAATAGTAGGATGTGCTAACTTTGTGGATGCAGGATCCAACTATTATGGCTTATAGTTATTATGTGTGTGATTGGACCCTTGGACATGTCAAGGGCATTTATTGTGTGTGCATGATTGTATTATAAAATACAGCAGGAGCTGTATTTAGTTTTATTAGGATTTTATTTTTTGATCTAGTTTACATGTACATTCCTTCGAGGAATATAGGATCGAAAAATGTAAAATTCTATTTATGTCGCGGATCGAATCTTGCAAGGCGTGGAACCTTTTTGAGGACCAGAGGCGCAGCAGAACAAGGAGCAAGATGGATGCGGCAACTAGACCCGGTGGCGGTGGCCAAAGATGGCAGCAGCTAGGGTTGGCGACACACGGAGGACAGCAATAGATAAAAGCCATAATAGTTGAAAATTAGTTTTTCTATTTATTGCTTTTTATGCTGTGTTGTGTGTGCTTGTTAGTATGCATGTTAGGTAGACTAGCATAGACAAAATTCCTCACTTTAAATAACTAAGTGGGAGAGAGATTTATTTTAAATAAATTCCACGGTCTCCATTACTGGTTTATAAGTGATGTAACAAGTTTGCGCGTTGGCTCTGAGTGCCTTCCTCCATATCGGATGAGCTTGTTTGCAGATCACTAGATTAAACTTCCATTTTGGATGACTATAGGAAGTTAATTAAGAGCGTGTGATCTTCCCCATCGGAAGGGGCATAATCTTATTAATGGACTTAGTGTCAAGTAATGGTATACACTTAGGCACGTCTAATAGTATCCTCCCAATCGGAGTCACTGCTATTATTTGTGTGACCGAAGAAAACCAACTATTAATTTGTCAAATAAATAGGTTGACAAGATAATAAAATTAAAAACCCCTCTTACGAATGTTTGATTTTGTATACGTCCACACTATCGTGGCATACAAAATTCACGGTGTTTGAGGTAATTTTATTTGTCATAAAGATTTATTGACAAGGTAATTAATGGGTAAACCCCTCCTCTTACAAATGTTTAATTTTTGTATACGTCCACACTATCGTGGCATGTAAAATTCACGGTGTTTGAGGTGTTGGTGAATTTAAATAATATTATTTGAGGAATCAATGTTATTTTAAATTCAAAAAGTTTTAACCAAATATTTGATCAAAGACAGATCAACTATTAATTTTATTCGTCATAAAGTAAAGTTGACGAGATAATAAAATTAATGAATAAAATCTCCTCTTCGATTTTATATACGCAAAATTCATGGGGATTTTAAGGAGTTGATATTGACCAAATATTTTTGTGATTCTTAGGATTTAAAATGTTTGTCAATCCCCTAGTAGTCATACTATAGAAAAGACTTAGTAGTCCCAATTGTAATAATTGGAAATAGGACTTGGACATTAAGGTAGACTATCTTCTTAAAACTAAGAACAATATAGGTGTATTCATTAGTTGAAACTATTGGTTGCTACTCAGAAAGCCTAGAGGTTCCACTGTACAAAAATTTTGTACAAAGGTCTGAACCTTTTCCTAGCTACCATGTGTTCTTTTAAATTAAATTTTGGATCACCTGCGGAACTTAACACGTTTGATCCAAAACTTAATCTATTCGTTCTTTTAGGTTTTGACTTGGGTCTCCTGCGGAACTTAACACGTTCGACCCAAATCACCTTAAGTTATTAATTCCATTAAATATTATTTTCCATAATTGGTTCCCAGTACTGACGTGGTAAGACACACGACCTTCTTGGATATGGGAGCAACCACCACCGACTAGACAAAACCTTTTATGAAAAGCTAATATTTAATTTCGTAAAATAACTTTAGGTTAACCGAAAAGAACAATCAAATCACAAGGAAAAATAAAACAAAAGAACACAACATCGAAAAACATATTTGAAACACTAAAATCATATGCCTCTTGTATTTGGTATTATTTCCAAAAATAACTAGTATGATGCGGAAAGGAAAAATACTAGTTATACCTTTTAGAAAGACCTCTTGATCTTCTACCGTATTCCTCTTCTAACCTCGGACGTTGTGTGGGCAACGATCTTCCGAGATGAGAACCACCTTTCCACCTTCCTTCTTTCTTCTAGATTTCGGCCACAATAAACTCCTCCAAGGATGAAGAATTTCGGCCACCAACAATGCTCCAAGGGATGCTAGAGACGAGGCTTGCTTTCTCTCCTTCTTCTCCTTCCTTGATCCGGCCATAAACAAAAGCTCCACCAAGAGATGAGTTTCAGCCAACAAGAGGAGAGGAGAGAAATAGGGCCGGCCACCAAAACCAAAGAGGAGAGGAAAGAAAAAGAATAGAAGTTCTTCTCTTGAAAGCTCCTCTACCTTCTCTTTTATAATCCTTGGTTTTGGCAAATAAGGAAACTTTAATAAAAACTTCCTTAATTCCTTTGCCATGAAAAAGAAAATTTAATTAATTAAAATCAAATTCCTCTTCTTAATCAACATGGTCGACCACACAACAAATCTCCAATCAAAAGAAATTTAATTCAATCAAGAATTAAAACTTTCCTAATTTGTTTCTAGAAATTTATAAAAATTTCTCCAATAATTTAATCCCTTCATAATTGGTTTATAAAAAGGAAATTTAATAAATTAAAATCTTTCTTTTAAACATGTGGATAAAAAGAAAAATATCTCTAAAAATTAAAATCTCTTTTAATTTACAAATAAGGAAAGATATCAAATCTTTTCTTAATCTTTTGTAGAAACTAATAAAAGAGAATTATTAATTTTTTAAACTTTCTTTTAAATCATGAACATGGTTAAAAAGGAAAGTTTTTACCAAAATTAAAATTAACCTTTTAATCTACAAATAAGGAAGAGATTTAGCTCTTCTCTTAATCTTTTGTAGAATCTTATAAAAGGAAAGATTTAAATTTTTAAACTCTCTTTTAAAACATGTTATCCACATAAGAAAAATTTAAAAAAATAAAAATCCTTTTTATTTTAATTTGGGCCGGCCACACCAAGCTTGAACCCAAGCTAGGGCCGGCCACCTTGAAGCACCCATGAACCAAACTTTGGCCGGCCCTAGCTTGGTCTCCAAGCTAGCTTGGCCGGCCCCTTATGGGATGGGTAAGAAGGTGGGTATAGGTGGGTATAGTACTCTATAATTAAGAGGCTACGATAGGGACCGAGAGGAGGAATTGGTTTTGGTCTCCCGATAAAATTAAGCATCCCGTGTTCGCCCCGAACACACAATTTAATTTTATCAATAATAATTCATTCCACTAAAGAACTATTATTGAACTACCGCACCGATCCCAAATTACATTTTGGGCTCCTTCTTATTATGAGTGTGTTAGTCTCCCTGTGTTTAAGATAACAAATGTCCACTAATTTAGTAAGTTACTGACAACTCGCTTAATTAATATCTAGCTCCAAGAGTAGTACCACTCAACTTCATCGTCATGTCGGACTAAGTTCACCTGCACGGTTTAACATGACAATCCTTATGAGCTCCTCTTGGGGACATTCTCAACCTAGATTACTAGGACACAGTTTCCTTCTATAATCAACAACACACACTATAAGTGATATCATTTCCTAACTTATCAGGCTTATTGATTCATCGAACTAAATCTCACCCATTGATAAATTAAAGAAATAAATATCAAATATATGTGCTTGTTATTATCTTAGGATTAAGAGCACACGCTTCCATAATAACTGAGGTCTTTGTTCCTTTATAAAGTCAGTATAAAAGAAACGACCTCTAATGGTCCTACTCAATACACTCTTAGTGTACTAGTGTAATTATATAGTTAAGATAAACTAACACCTAATTACACTACGAACTTCCAATGGTTTGTTCCTTTCCATCTTGGTCGTGAGCTACTGTTTATAATTTATAAGGTACTGATAACATGATCTTCTGTGTGTGACACCACACACCATGTTATCTACAATATAAATTAATTGAACAACTACATTTATCACAAATGTAGACATTTGACCAATGTGATTCTTATTTCTAGATAAATGTTTTATATCAAAAGCTAGGCTTTTAGTATACATTCTAACAATCTCCCACTTATACTAAAAGACTAAGCTGTCATATCTGCTGTCATACATCTGATTCCCTTGCCTTTTAAAAAGCTCTTGCCTTAAGGACCTTAGGTTATCATCTAATGCAATCTAGGCGGCAACAACTTCTCCTCGTTATATAATTTCTCGTATTGGGTGGTACTTGCGCTCTATTGTGTTTACTTGCCTTATAGACTTATGGTTTCTTCGAGTTTGCTACTGCACCAATATTATTACAATAAATTGTAATAATCTTTGGACAAACTAGAAATCATATCTAAGTCTATCTTGAGGTTATTGAGTCATTCAGCTTTTATGGCTACTTCAGAGGCTTGCCATATACTAAGCTTCTATGGTGGAGTCCAGAAAAATACCTATGCTTATCACTCTTCCATAGTTATGACTTTACCTCCTAAAGTAAACACAAAACCCCGAGGTTGACTTACTATTGTCCCTATCTGACTGGAAGTCAAAATCCGTGCAACCCACAGGGACCAAATTAACTGCCTTGTAAGCTAGCATATAATCTCTAGTGCCTTTAAGGTACTTCTATATATGCTTTACTGCAGTCCACTGTCCTTGTCCAGGGTTACTTTGATATCTGCTAACTATGCCCTTGGCAAAACAGATTTCTGATCTCGTGCATAGCATACTTTAGGCTTCCGACAGCCGAAGCATAAAGAACTGCCTTTATTTTCTCTATCTCCTTTGATGTCTACGAAGACATTTCTTTAGATAAAGTTACTCCATGCTAAAAAGGTAAGAAACCTTTCTCAGAGTTTTGCATGCTTAAAACGAGCAAGGATTTTTTCTTTTCGATATATGAAGCTTGGGATAAGTAAAATATTCTTTTCTTGCGATCCCTTATTACTTTGATCCCAAGAATATACACATTCTCCCAAGTCCTTCATATCAAATTGTTTGGACAACCATACACTTACTTTTGACAACACTTTGATATTGTTTCCAACTACCAAAAATGTTATCTACGTATAGTATAAGAAATACCACCACGTTTCCATCACACCTTTTGTATACACAAGACTTATCCGATTACTAAATAAATCCATAGGTCTGGATTACTTTGATAAACCGGATGTTCCAAGACCTTGAAGCTTTGCCTCAGTCCATAGACTGATTGAGCTTGCACGCAAGATGCTCTTAGCCCTTTG
The DNA here is from genome assembly GCF_018446385.1 of Zingiber officinale. Classification (NCBI taxonomy): domain Eukaryota; kingdom Viridiplantae; phylum Streptophyta; class Magnoliopsida; order Zingiberales; family Zingiberaceae; genus Zingiber; species Zingiber officinale. The sequence continues at coordinate 13,223,738 of NC_056002.1, forward strand.
CAATGAATCCTTCTGGTTGCTTTATATGGATGCTTTCTTCAAGACTTCCATTAAGGAATGTTGTCTTGACATCCACATGCCAAATAGATAAAAGAATCCGGATAGACTTAAGCATGGCTACCAGTGAAAAAGATTCCTTTTTTTTATCAAGCCTTGCTTTGAAAGTTTCTACCTTCCTATCTATCCCTCTTTTCCTATTATAGACCTTTTTACACCCAAAGGCTTTTACATCATTTGGTGGTTCTACAAGCTTCCAAATTTTATTAGAATACATATATTCTAATTTTATTATTCATTACTCTTTGCCAAGATGTTGCATCTTTATCTTGGAGTGCTTCGTCATATGTCCGGGGATCAGGTTCATGTCCTCCAGGGATCGAGTCCAAAAACTCACCCAAAACATGAATCTTTTTAGGTTGCCTAACCACCCTCCCACTACGACGAGGCACTTTCTGCAATTGTGTATCATTTGTGATACGTGTTGCAGTTTCCTTGTGATATTTCATCTTGTACAGTTGGTACTAGATTAGATATGTCCTTTATTATTTCTTTAAGAACAAATTTTCTTATGGGCACTTGGTTTATTACATAGTCCTTTTTCTAAAAATCGGTCATTGATACTAACAATGACCTTCTGATTTTTAAGACTATAAACCTACTTTCATTTCTCTAGGATAACTCACAAACAAGTGAATTCCTGTCCAACTTTTCATTGTCTCTCTTCAGCATATGTGCTGGACTACCCGAATCCGAATATGCTTTAAAATAGGCTTACGCCTATTCAGCAATTCTATATGAGTAGAGAGTTCTGACTTTGAAAGGTACTATGTTCACTTCCGTTTCCAGAGTATATCCTTAAAATGAATTTGGTAATTTTCTAAATAACTCATCATCAATCTACTTATTTCCATAAGAGTCCTATACCTTCCTTTTTCTACACCATTCTATTGGGGTGTAACAGGTGCAGTTAGTTGGGATTGAATCCCTGCTTCTGATAAGTGACTCCTAAATTCTCCCAAGAGGTACTTGCCACTACAATCTTACCATAGTGACTTTTACTTTAACATTTCTCCACATCAGCCTCGTACTCTTTGAACTAATCAAAGCACTTAGACTTGTGGCACATCAAGTAAATATATCCGTATCTCAAATAGTTGTCTATAAAATAGACGAAATATTTGAAAATACCTCTTGTCTGGATAGTCATAGGATCACACAAATCAGAATAAACCAATTCCTATATATCTTTGGCTCCAAACCCCTTAGACTTAAAAGCTTCTTGGTTATTTTTCCTTCCAAGTAAGACTCACAGGTTGGAAAGATTTCCACTACCAATGAACCCAAAAGTTCATCAGCTACCAATGAATCCTACTCAAGTTAATATAACCTAGCCTTAGATGCCAAAGATATTAATGGTTCATTTCCCAATGTTGCTTTCTCTTAAAATTAGAAGATGTGTTACTAATTTTCATTTGTTGCATTGTGGGAGTTATTGAATTATAAATTATCAACCATCATACCAGAATAAATAACTTTCCTATTTTTCTTGATAACAACTTTGTTATCAAAATAGACACAATATCTATTCTATAATAGTTTAGAAACTGAAATCAGGTTCTTTCTAAACTTAGTATGTAAAGACAATTTCTAATAATCCAAATTTTATTCCAATTAGAGAATAAATCTCTCCCACTGCAACAGCTTCTACTTTTGCAGTAGTGCCCATGTGGACGGTGTTTTTATTTTCATTTAGTTGTCGGGTTTCCTGGAACCCTGCAATGAATTGCAGACATGATTAATGTCATCTGTATCTACACTCTAGGTTCTGGTAGATAACACCACTAGACATGTTTCAACTAATGAATTAAATACACCTAAATTGTTCTTAGTTCTAAGAAGACAATCTACCTTAATGTCCAAGTCCTATTTCCAATCATTACAATTGGGACTACTAAGTCTTTTCTATAGTATAACAACTAGGGGATTGACAAACATTTTAAATCCTAAGAATCACAAAAATATTTGGTCAAGATCAATTCCTTAAAATCCCCATGAATTTTGTATGTCACGATAGTGTGGACGTATACAAAATCAAAGAGGAGATTTTATTCATTAATTTTATTATTTCGTCAACTTTACTTTATGACGAATAAAATTAATAGTTGATCTGTCTTTGATCAAATATTTGGTCAAAACTTTTAAATTTAAAATAACATTGATTCCTCAAATAATATTATTTAAATTCACCAACACCTCAAACACCGTGAATTTTGCATGCCACGATAGTGTGGACGTATACAAAATTAAACATTTGTAAGAGGAGGGGTTTACCCATTAATTATCGTGTCAATAAATCTTTATGACAAATAAAATTACCTCAAACACCGTGAATTTTGTATGCCACGATAGTGTGGACGTATACAAAATCAAACATTTGTAAGAGGGGTTTTTAATTTTATTATCTTGTCAACCTATTTATTTGACAAATTAATAGTTGGTTTTCTTCGGTCACACAAATAATAGCAGTGACTCCGATGGGGAGGATACTATTAGACGTGCCTAAGTGTATACCATTACTTGACACTAAGTCCATTAATAAGATTATGCCCCTTCCGATGGGGAAGATCACACGCTCTTAATTAACTTCCTATAGTCATCCAAAATGGAAGTTTAATCTAGTGATCTGCAAACAAGCTCATCCGATATGGAGGAAGGCACTCAGAGCCAACGCGCAAACTTGTTACATCACTTATAAACCAGTAATGGAGACCGTGGAATTTATTTAAAATAAATCCCTCTCCCACTTAGTTATTTACAATGAGGAATTTTGACTATGCTAGTCTACCTAACATGCATACTAACAAGCACACACAACACAGCATAAAAAGCAATAAATAGAAAAACTAATTTTCAACTATTATGACTTTTATCTATTGCTGTCCTCCGTGTGTCGCCAACCCTAGCTGCTGCCATCTTTGGCCACCGCCACCGGGTCTAGTTGTCGCATCCATCTTGCTCCTTGTTCCGCTGCGCCTCTGGTCCTCAAAAAGGTTCCACGCCTTGCAAGATTCGATCCGCGACATAAATAGAATTTTATATTTTTCGATCCTATATTCCTCGAAGGAATGTACATGTAACCTGGATCAAAAAATAAAATCCTAATAAAACTAAATACAGCTCCTGCTGTATTTTATAATACAATCATGCACACACAATAAATGCCCTTGACATGTCCAAGGGTCCAATCACACACATAATAACTATAAGTCATAATAGTTGGATCCTGCATCCACAAAGTTAGCACATCCTACTATTATCCTGCCTAAATTATGTATGACATGTGCATAATTAAACTAATACCAAATACACAGAGGCAAAACCCTACCTCTGATACCAATTGTTGGTTGCTACTCGGAAAGCCTAGAGGTTCCACTGTACAAAAATTTTGTACAAAGGTCTGAACCTTTTCCTAGCTACCATGTGTTCTTTTAAATTAAATTTTGGATCGCCTGCGGAACTTAACACGTTTGATCCAAAACTTAATCTATTCGTTCTTTTAAGTTTTGACTTGGGTCTCCTGCGAAACTTAACACGTTCGACCCAAATCACCTTAAGTTATTAATTCCATTAAATATTATTTTCCATAATTGATTCCCAGTACTGACGTGGCGAGGCACACGACCTTCTTGGATATGGGAGCAACCACCACCGACTAGACAAAACCTTTTATAGAAAGCTAATATTTAATTTCCTAAAATAACTTTAGGTTAACCGAAAAGAACAATCAAATCATAAGGAAAAATAAAACAAAAGAACACAATATCGAAAAACATATTCGAAACACTAAAATCATATGCCTCTTGTATTTGGTATTATTTCCAAAAATAACTAGTATGATGCGGAAAGGAAAAATACTAGTTATACCTTTTAGAAAGACCTCTTGATCTTCTACCGTATTCCTCTTCTAACCTTGGACGTTGTGTGGGCAACGATCTTCCGAGATGAGAACCACCTTTCCACCTTCCTTCTTTCTTCTAGATTTCGGCCACAATAAACTCCTCCAAGGATGAAGAATTTCGGCCACCAACAATGCTCCAAGGGATGCTAGAGACGAGGCTTGCTTTCTCTCCTTCTTCTCCTTCCTTGATCCGGCCACAAACAAAAGCTCCACCAAGAGATGAGTTTCAGCCAACAATAGGAGAGGAGAGAAATAGGGCCGGCCACCAAAACCAAAGAGGAGAGGAAAGAAAAAGAATAGAAGTTCTTCTCTTGAAGGCTCCTCTACCTCCTCTTTTATAATCCTTGGTTTTGGCAAATAAGGAAACTTTAATAAAAACTTCCTTAATTCCTTTGCCATGAAAAAGAAAATTTAATTAATTAAAATCAAATTCCTCTTCTTAATCAACATGGCCGGCCACACATGTTTAGTGGTGTTATCTACCAGAACCTGGAGTGTAGATACAGATGCCATCAATCATGTCCGCAATTCATTGCAGGGTTCCAGGAAACCCGACAACTAAATGAAAATTAAAACACCGTCCACATGGGTACTACTGTAAAAATGGTAGCTGTTGCAGTGGGAGATGTTTATCTTTTGATAAGAATAAAATATGAATTTTTGAGTAATTGTCTTTACGCACCAAGTTTAGAAAGAACTAGTTTTCAGTTTCTAAACTATTCAAAGAACTTGATATTCTACCTCTTTTAGGAAATTAAATATTCTAAACTAGTTTATTTTAGGAAATTAAATATTAGCTTTCCTTAAAAGGTTTTGTCTAGTCGGTGGTGGTTGCTCCCATATCCAAGAAGGCCATGTGCCTCGCCACGTCAGTACTGGGAACCAATTTTAGAAATTAATATTTAATGGAATTAATAACTTAGGTGATTTGGATCAAACGTGTTAAGTTCCGCAGGAGATCCAAGTCAAAACCTAAAAGAACAAATATATTAAGTTTTGGATCAAACGTGTTAAGTTCCGCAGGCGATCCAAAATTTAATTTAAAAGAACACATGGTAGCTAGGAAAAGGTTTAGACCTTTGTACAAAAATTTTGTACAGTGGAACCTCTAGGTTTTCCAAGTAGCAACCAACACACCACTGCCTCGACAAAGCCTTTAATAGAAATTCAATATTTAATTTCCTAAAATAACATTAGGTTTAACCGAAAAGAACAATCAAATCACAAATTTGAAAAATAAAAAAAAACACAACTCGAATTACAAATTCGAAAAAAAAAACTAGAATCTAATGCCTCTTGTGTTTGGAATTCTTACAAAGAAAAATAACTAGCATGATGCGGAAAATAATTACTAGTTATACCTTTTCTTTGTATGTTAATATCCTTGAAATCTTCTGCCGTATTCCTCGCCTCGCCTTGGACGTCGTGTGGGCGACGATCCTCCAAGATGAACACCACCCAAAGCCTTCTTCCTCCTTCTCTAAAATCCGGCCACCACCACCACCAAGGAACAAAGAGAGCAAGTGGAAAAGAAAAGGGAAGAGGACCGGCCACAAGAGGGAGCACAAGCAATAGAATAAGAGTAGATGCAATCCCTACTTCTCCTCTTCTTCTCCTTCTCTTTGTATCCGGCCATACAAAACAACCACAAGAGGTGGGCGGCCCTAGCATGAAGAGAAGCAAGGGTCGGCCCTTAGGAGAAGACTAGAGAGAAGAGAGAAAAGAATAGCATAGATTAGATAGCTCCATGAGGTCTCTCCTCCCCTTCTTTTATATTACTTGCCCAAGACAAATAAGGAAAGACTTTTTACAAAAATTAAAATCTTCCTCTTGTTTTTCCTTTTCCCCTTTTATTTTTCCTTTTCTTTTCTCTTGATTGATTCAATCATCAATCTTTGATTGGTCGGTCCCTTACTTGGGCACCAAGAAAGGGTGGTCGGCCTCTTAACGAGGAATAAAAACTTTATAAAAATTTTATAAGTAAAGAAGGAAAGCTCTTATAAAATTTTACAAGCTCTCTTTTAATTTCTTAATGTGGATGTTAAAAAAAGGAAAGTTTTAAAAAATTAAAACCAAGTTTTAAAATTTAAAACTTCTCTTCTAAAATTTCCTTTTTTAACATGGTTACAAAAATAGAAAGTTTCAAATTTAAAACTCCCTTCCTTTTTTCCAACAACCATGAGGATGGTTAAAAAAGGAAAGTTTTAAAACTTTTAAACTTTCTTTTAAACCATATGGCCTAATTCAAATAATGAAAGTTTTGTAAATTTAAAATCCTTCTTTTAAACTTGTAGTTATTTACAAAGAGAAGATTTTAAAAATTGAAAACACCCCTCCTAATTTGAAATATAGTGGTCGGCCCCTCCTTTGCTTGGGCACCAAGCATAGAGTCGGCCCTCTTGAGGAGATGGTGGTCGACCCTTGGCTTGGTCACCAAGCCTTGGGTCGGCCCCCTTCTTGGACACCAAGATGAGCTTTTATATAGATGAACTTGAGGCTTTAATGAGGCTACGACAGGGACCTAAAGGAGAAATTGGTTTTGACCTTCCAACGAGCTTGAGTATCTCATGTTCGCCCCGAACACACAACTCAAGTTCATCAATAATAACTCATTCCACTAGAGAGTTATTATTGCACTACCGCACCAATCCCAAATTACATTATGGGCTTCTTCTTATCATGAGTGTATTAGTCTACCTGTGTTTAAGATATCGAATATCCACTAATTAACTGAGTTACTGACAACTAATTTTAATTAATGTCTTAGTCCAAGAGTAGTATCACTCAACCTTATTGTCATGTCGGACTAAGTCCACCTGCAGGGTTTAACATGACAATCCTTATGAGCTCCTCTTGGGGACATTCTCAACTTAGATTACTAGGACACAGTTTCCTTCCATAATCAACAACACACACTATAAGTAATATCATTTCCCAACTTATCGGGCCTATTGATTTATCGAGCTAAATCTCACCCTTTGATAAGTCAAAGAAATAAATACTAAATATATGTTCTTGTTATTATATTAGGATTAAGAGCACACACTTCCATAATAACTAAGGTCTAGTTCTTTTATTAAGTCAGTATAAAAAGAACTTACCTTAAATGGTTCTACTCAATACACTTAGAGTGTATTAATGTAATCTATTAGTCAAGATAAACTAATACCTAATTACACTACGACTATTCCAATGGTTTGTTCCTTTCCATCTTAGTCGTAAGCAACTGTTTATAATTTATAAAGAGCTGATAACACGATATTCTGTGTGTGACACCACACACCATGTTATCTACAATATAAATTAATTGAACAACTACACTTAACAAATAAATGTAGACATTTGACCAATGCGATTCTTTTATTTCAAAAATAAATGTTTACAAAAGCTAGACTTTTAGTATACACTCTAACAAGGAGTTCACAAGACAGGACAAGTAGGACAGGGCTGGTGTACAGAACTAGATTTGTGAAGTGGCAAACGCAAGTTAGGAAATATAGGTCTACACCCCACAAAGCGAGGCCGACAGGCACAGGAGCCCAGTCCAAGGTTAATAGATCAGGACAAGCATGCACTACACGACAAGCAAGCCAGGGAATCGTAACAACCTGTCAAGGAATAATCACTGTCTGTCAGAGAATATGCTAACAGTTTGGTGCTCACCACCCGCTGATTCCCTCTTAGACCTATAGGAGGACACCATGTGTCATTCACTGCCAGACAAAGCTTGACATCCGACATTCCCTGACACCCGTCAGACTCCAGAAGCATCCTTTGCAGTATAAAAAGGGAAGCTTTGTCCCTTATGCGGGTACACTCACTCGTCTTTTCACACTCGTCTTTAACTTTTCGTCCTTTCTCTATGCTTTTGGGGAAAAAGTACCTGACTTGAGCGTCGGAGGGCCTGACCCGGGGACTTTTTTCCTGGTTTATGGTCTCTAATGACTCATGGGCTCGTCTGAGTGTGCGCAGGACCCTTGCTTCATCATCACCCCTCGTCATTCGCTCGTGTAAGCTTTTCTGATCGACCAGGCTTCGCAGTGACTTTCCGTCAACCCCGACGATCGCGCAACCGACCTCCATCCGACTCAGCTCCCTGACGGGATCAAAGTCCATCGAGGATTTCTTTCTCATGTCCGGAGTCCACTATTCCGAGTCTAGTGGATTTCTGAAGTTGTCGACCGACACCTTGTAGCCTCTCGTGACGCTAAACCACTGGTTAAAGTCGGTCTTCAAATAGACCTTCATTCGCTTCTTTCAATAGGGGAAGTCATCCCCGTCGAATAGGGGGAGCGTACTGTGCTGAAGCCTTCGACTTGAAACATTTTTTATCCTGCACACAAATAAATAAAGAAACGAGGAATCCCAAGACTTGGTCTTGGATTAATAGTTCGGAATAAAATTAAAAAGAATCTAAAACTGAATTGGTGTTGCACCAATTCAGCTTAATTACTACGAAAAAGATTTCCAAAAAGGTAACGATACTAGTTTGGTTTTATAACGTAAAACTGAAAATCGAAAAAAAAAATGGAAAAGAATTTCACCCTCTGTATGATTAGTGGTTGTACCAAATCAGAGCGGTACCTGTTCTGATACCACTTGTTGGATCGTGAATTCGCTAGAGGGGGTGAATAACGATTAAAATAAAATCATTTATCGAGTTAGAATGCA